>NC_087262.1:10912500-11072500 GCF_037042905.1 Lytechinus pictus | reverse complement strand
TCCGCCAGTGGTATGAAGAAGGGTTATAATAACACCATGCTCTGCAGGTCCAGCTGGAAAACAAGCTCGTAAGAGCTTTAATTTAAAGAAGTTTTTAAACAAACATTAGTTGTTAGAGTGACGGGCTTAAACAACGTGCTTAAAATTTTAAACAACGTTTCCACAGAGTCCACACACAAACCATCTTATTCTCTACCCATGAGTATGAAGCTTTGGATAATTTGAGTCCTATAAAGATGGTAAATGCGATGAAGAGAATTGTGACATTTCTTCAATGGTAAACTGAATTTGAAGGTTATTCTTGGACTAATGTTTTATCATCGATTATTCTGAATCGCTACATTTAGCACAATGATTTAAATAATCGCTTTGAAAGAAGCTTTGATCGTTACGTCTGGTAAAATGACAACCACGACGATGTATTCTTAAACATAGATTTGATAATAAATGGGGTGAAACATTCATAAAGTGGTGCCTGTGTGTGAGCGCGTGTTTTGTGCAAATACATGAATGATATGAAGTGGTTGTGCGTGTGTGCGTGAGCGATTGGGTGAATGCGTGCGTGTGATTGTTTCTCTATTTACATGTCAATTAGTGGTTGAAAAGAAGATAGTGTGGAGAATAAAAAAGAAAATTGTTAAGGTGGGGTTGATTAAAATCGTAATTGTATGGCAGGCCATTAATGTCAGTGAGCTCTGCTCTGCCCTGTCTGCGAAGATTTCTTGATTTCAAATGTGACAATCTAATGAAAAATGAAAATAAAATGACAGGGGTACATTATATCTGCGCGGCAAATGAGAAAGAGACACACGACGATCGGGCATGTAATATAAACCACTTTTAACAATTCAAATCGATTCCCTCCACAATTTTAGAGTAAATTTATTTTCTCACTTTAAATCTGGAAAAAAGTACTCTGGCATAAATCTTTAAACATCAGGCAAGAGCTTGCTGTAAGATTCAATAATCACTATTGGAAATATATGGAATTAGAGCACCATTAACCGGGGATAGAATATTATATGATTCCCTGTAGGGTATCTTTGAAAGAAAATAATGTAAACGAAAAGAAGTGATCTTGATTTATGTCTTACGTGACTAAGGATAATACAACTTAAACTAAGGTAGATCGAGAATTATTGTAAAATATGTAATCTTAATTTACGTCAACTGACTTAATGGGGATGCAAAAGACAGGGGAGTAGATGCGTTTATGGGTGTGGGTCTTTTTCAATAAAAGAAAAGGTCATTCAAACCAATTTTAGACTGGTATTCTGATTAAAATTGAATTTTAATATATGACATAAAAGCGTTCAATAATAAAAAGATAATGGGGAAAATAATTCAAAGAAGAATTTAGAATCAGAAGAAGACTACAGAAGAAGAAGAAGAAGAAGAAGAAAAAGAAGAAGAAGAAGAAGAAAGAAGAAGAAGAAGGAGAAAAAGAGGATTAAAAAGATTCCAACGATCTAAATCGTTAGGAATTCATGGCATATGGCAATACCAGTGACGTAGTATTTGTCCTCGTTCTCGTCTTTTAATTAAGACATCGAAACAGACGATTCCATGAAATTGTAATATCACAGGTTGTTGTATACTAGGTCAAGAATACGTCTTAACATTGATTAGTCATGTTCGTGGAACGTCTCTCCGATCAATAGTTCCGAAGTTGAGATGGAAGTCACGACATAAAGCCAAGTTCATGTAACTGCAGCAAACAGTCTTTCATGAGAAAGTCTTTAGATTAAAATTTGCTTGTACTTTATCATGGTAGATATAATTTTATTTTATTTACAGAATCCTTACTCTGTACAAAATCATGTCATCGGAGCTGAAAATTGCGGCATTGAAGATCACCAACGCACATGTGGAATGCCGTTCTTGTTCTGTGAATTTCTCAGCAATTATAAGTTGTCCGCCAGAATCATTTCGTACATATTTTCTTATGCAAAACATGTAAACACTTTGGTGGTCATTTGATTGGATTCTGTTCGAAATCTGCATTTTTAAAACGTTACCACAACCGGCATTGATAAAAGGCCCTAAACACACTATGGACAGCCACATTTTGGCAAAATATCTACTGTTATAGCAGGCGTTCGTTATCAACCTGTTAATTTTACTCCAGCAATTTAAGAAAATCTTTCAGACATAATATTCTCAAGTCTTCTGCTAATTGCTTAAGTGTATGGTCGTGGCTGATACTAGCTATGGACGGTCAAAAGTGAAAAAAAAATGTAAAATGTAAAATGTAATAGGATTTACTTTTTATATCCATGGGCCTATACAGGCTTACAAATACTGCCTGCCAGTTTATTTTCTGCATGGGACAGAACAAACCAGCTAACACGGTTTTAACTTTAAAAGCACCTCCAAACTCATTCAGAACTAATATTGGTTTAACGTCAGGGTTACTGGGCGATGTATCTTATCTCAGAATTGACATATAGTATGTGTACAATTTGGTATTTTGTTATTGGTTTTGTCACAGAATCCCACACCGTCTACCTATTAACTGCCATTACTCACCGTTCGGGTTAATCTATTAAAACGCTCTGCGGTTGCTAAGATTTGAATTGGTGGCTGAATTACACTTTGTCTTTACATAACGGGGAAATCCTGGTATTAAATTAGGAAAAACAACCGACACAAAAGAAGATCATTCAACCACATGCACTCTACTTCAAAATGGGAAAAAATTGTCATCACATTGGCTAAATAAAAATGCCCGAAAGAAACGCACAATGTTGGTCGGACACATAGTTACCCTCATGGAGCACTTTTACCCAATGTTTTTAGAGTGTATAGGGGGGAAAAGCAGAAACTTAGGCATATTCCCTATTATTGGAGAAGAACTTTAAAAAATTGTAGTTTGCAAAAGCAACATGCAAAATGCTTTAATAAAGTCAGAGTGCCATGATGGGGGTAGGGAGCGACCCCATATGACTTTTTTTTTAGTGTGGGGGAGTAGGAGAAAGAAAATAAAGATGAATTGTTACACTTCAAATAAAGAAATTACGTCATCTTTAGGTTGTCTCGCCTTACTATCAAAATGACCTGACGTCATTCCTGAATAAAGTAATAATCACAATAATAATGGCTGATGTAATTTACATTTAACATGCCAGGTTTATTTGTTAATTGTAATGTTTATTATATTCCCTGATTATTCATTTATCATTGGAACTCATCCCCACACACACACGAAAAACACACAACCGCACATGCCCAGAAGTAAGTTTTTACAAGATCACGCACACTTTTAAACAAACAAGTGCACACCTAGTTACAAATAATGCATAAAGCATTTCCATTTATTTGAATGCAGGATAAAAGAGAATAGGTGTCGTAGCCGGGGATCGAACCGGGAACTTTCCCTGTATAGCCAGGCGCCTTAGACCACTCGGCCACGGCAAACACACACACACACACGCCCACACACACTCCGTCTCGCCCTATATGCCTACACGTAGAGGAGATAATCCTTGACATGCTTGATGTCAACTGAAGCAAGAATCCCTCTAATGGCACTGCAAGATTTTTTTTTATGAAAACCACCGTAATTACTGCACAAGTGTGTCAGAAGAAAAATACCCAAGCATTCAGATTTAGAATCATTTGCCGAATATAAGAGCGAATGAAAGACTTAATTACGGGATTACCTTGGACGGGTAAATGAATACCAACAATGCAACAGTGCCTAAAAAACACATACTGCTCGTGTTTGGTACTGCGTTATCACTTGCAATCCCCTGGTTTAATTGTATCGTGTAGGGCTCTACGTGGGCCTACACGTTGGCATACACAGCAGTAGTATTGGGAGTTTACGCTTCCGAGAAGCACGACGGATACGAGAACATAGCAAATATATTGTCAACTGCCCTTCATGACAATGAACAACCATAGGTCCATGGAACAACCAAGAAGTCTTTTTGTCGAATATTGGTAAATCAAAACAGCAGTTTCGTCCAGGATTCTGCATGGACAAACGACAAACTTGCAATTAATTATTCGTCAGCTCCGAAACTTAGGACGAAATTGCTGTTCCTGTTCGCAGCTGTTCTTTGTCATTTTGTCGGGCATTTTCAATATATTTACTGTGTTCTTGAATCTGTCCCCGTTGCAGTTGCGAAGACTCACTTTTGAAGGGGGGGGGGGTGAGAAGGAAAGTGAGTGAAGAGGGGGAGAGAGAGAGGAGAGATGCGAGAGTGAGGGGAGTATATAGGAGAGGGGTGAGTGTGGACAAGAGAGTCATGAGGGAGTAGGGAGAGAGAGGCATAAATAGAGAAGAAAAAGGAGAAAAGAGGGAGGAAAGGGGGAAGAAGAGAAGAAAGAGAGAGAGGAAAAGACACGGAGACAGGGAGAGAGACAGACAGACAGAGAGACAGACAGAGCCAGACTAAGAGAGATGTACAGAGAGAGAATAGGAGAGACAATGAGAGAAGCCACACTCGAATAATTCATTTGGTTTCCATGGAAATACCTATACGAGGTATGCATAAATGAAACAATCAAGATAATAGAAGCGCCTCGGAAAACAAATCTAACTCTAATCGCACTGAAAGCACGAATTCAATGATGCATATCAGTTTTCTCATTTTAGTAATATACACGATGCAATATTTGAATAGAGCATGTAAACTATATTAGTTTTTTTTTAAAGTAGCTAGAAATTCATTAATATTTTGTTACAGGGGAACATAAAATTTTCAAACATTACAAGTGAGTTAGCGAAGCGACATAATATTACGAGGTCCTGTTTTGCACTTTTTGTATTAAAATTTGGGATCAGGTGCACACCTTTAGGTATCGAATAATTCTTCGATCAAATTACAGTTACTATGATGATACGCTGGTACGGCTAGGATTACCAACTCTTATTCCGAAGAGAAAAAAAAACTTACTCAAGATATTGTCATTTCATTAGAAAAAAAAGTGGAATGCCTCTGGCGGTCTCACCTGCATCACGCGATTCAATATAGCAGCAGTGCTGACTTTGAAAAACAACCTTTTAATAATTATTCACAAAAAACACCATTCATATGATACAATACTACGTTCATTGACATTTGACCTTGATAATGTGACCTAAAACTTGTCAGTGATACTTGATTACCCCTATATCTACATTTTCATACACTATATCTATAGATTGCTGTCATAACTTTGAAAGTTATGACAGCAATCTAATAATTACCTCTAAAATGGCCAAAGTTCAATGACCTTAAACGACCTTTGACTTTGGTCATGTTACCTGAAACTCGGATGAGATGTTCAGTGATACTTGACGACTCTTATGTCCAAGTTTTATGAACTAGACCAATATACTTACAGAATTATGATGGTAATTCAACAAATACCCCCAACATGGCCAATATCCATTGACCTTTGACCTTGGTCATGTGACCTAAAACTCGCACAAGATGTTCAGTGATACTTGGTTACTCTTATGTCCACGTTTTATGATCTAGACCAATACACTTACAGAGATATGATGGTAATTCAACAACAACAAAAAACATGGCCAAAGTTCATTGACCTTATATGACCTTTGACCTTAATCATGTGACCTGAAACTCGCATAGGATGTTTAGTGACACTTGATTACTCTTATGTCTAAGTTTCATGAGTCAGATCCATAAACATTCAAAGTTATGATGGTAATTCAACAGATACCCCCAATTTGGCCAAAGTTCATTGACCCTAAATGACCTTTGACCTTGGTCATGTGACGTGAAACTCATGCAGCATGTTCAGTAATACTTGATTAACCTTATGTTCAAGTTTCATGAACTAGGTCCATATATTTTTTAAGTTATGCTGTCATATCAAAAACGTAACCTTCGGTTAAGATTTGGTGTTGACGCCGCCGTCGGAAAAGCGGCGCCGAGTATAGTCTCACTCTGCTATGCAGGTGAGACAAAAAATGACAGTCCTGGTTACCTAACCAAAGAATTAATAAATTTTAATGTACGAAAAGCAAAACAAACAAACAAATGTCATGAATTTAAACAAATGCAAGACGAGTAGGTTTAGAAACAGTGTCCTTCAAAATTGTGTCAATGTGCTTTAAGGACAAGTCCACCCCAACAAAAAGTTGATTTGAATAAAAAGAGAAAAATCCAACAAGCATAACACTGAAAATTTCATCCGAATTGAACCCGAATTTCTTAGTGTGTAGTGGAGTGGGCGGAATATACCTCTGACAAGCCGTGTTAAACCGTTCAGTATATATTGATTTATGACTTAATAACACGTCTTAATAAAGAAAAATCAATTCTTGATATTAGGAAATCGAATATTAATAAGAAAAATTAATTTCTCGGCATCGAGAAATTATGTCATGCTGTTAATTTAACAAATAGCAATTCTAAGATGAAGAAACCAAGAAATTATAAAACCGTAAAATTGTCATTATATCATCTTTTGAATACTCCAAACTTACCGAATAAGTATCTCGGGATTTTCAGCCGATCTATGATGAGACAAATCAACTGTGTCTCACTATCCCTGTAAAGATATAAAAACGAAACAATAACATTTACAAAATATATTAATCTTAATCCAATTGTCATATTTTCCATGATGGCGGCCCATTATTCACTGCAGACTTCATATAATACTATCCAATGACATTCCGTTTAATTCTATTTATTGTCATGCATTCGATTAAAAAAACAAAAGACAATGTCCTCAGATTCCTGATACATAAGTGTAAAGAAAGGCGCTCCCCAAATTAAAGATACCCCCATCCCACGTGACAAGTTAAAGAACATGTATACATGGTTCGTTTTTGTAGTTTTATTGTATATATGATATACCTTTAATTTAAAGATAAATAGTATACTTTTAATAGTAAAAACAGAAATACCAATATTGAATATTCGATATCCTATTGGGAAACACCCCCCTTGGCTCCTTTCCCTAGTAGTAGTACATCCATGTTAATACTTGAATTAATCAGAACAGACATACTGTTCCGCTATATTTTACGATGCTACATTACCATTGACACGCATACACTATGAGAAAAATCATCCGATTCTTTTTTCTTTTCTTAGATATCTTAAAATATAATAGGCATACAGTATATAGGTGGATTCGGTGCTAACACGCCTTCCTATAATAGCATTCACTAAAGCTTTAACATTTTTTTCATACGTTGCTGCTACTAAAATGCTCCCTCCAGGGATTTCAGCCACTAGCGTACCTCAGGGGGGGCAGACTGCTCCCCCGTACGAGTCACAACCTATGCAGGGGACGTATCCCTGCCTCCCCTGACGAGTCACAACTGATACAGGGGACTTGTTTGAAGACCTTTTTTTTTTTTTTTTGCTTGTAAATTTTTTTGTGGTAAGAAATCCTTTATTTGTGGTTGAAGACCTTTTTTTTTTTTGGCTTGTCAAATTTTTTTGTGGTAAGAAATCCTCTATTTGTGGTTGAAGACCTTTTTTTTTTGGGTTGTCAAAATTTTTCGCAGACGAAATATCCTCCAAAAAAATTGCCCCCCTTCTGGAAAATCCTAGGTACGCCAGTGATTCCAGCCGAGTATGAAATTGAGATGGAGAGTACGTCCTTCAAATGACAGTTCGCTGCAAATTTGAAGAAAAAATGTAACCATATTTGCTTCCACGGTGTACATATTCTATAACACATGCTGACAAGCGGTAAAAGTCTTATACTTGACCTACTTTAGTACTAAAGATATCCAGAGAATCTTGAATACACCATAACTTTTATTTATAGATTCAAAGTGAATGAAACCCTAGATCAAACCTTGATCAAACTGCAGCTTTTACATTCAAAGTCTTTGTTTGAGAATAAGAAATCGCATCAAAATAGGTCTGGGAAAATTATCTCATTACTTCACTTACCCTATTAGTAGCAAGAAAATAAATAACAAGAAATATTTACCTCATACTCTTATTAATAGATTCAAGATGAAACTCAATAAAAGGTATTATATACCCAATGTCTTTATTATGATTATTGCTTTAACTGTCTTTGTTATAGAGCAAGAATTATATCATCTGAGAGAAAAGGCCTTAAAATTTCATTAACCCTTTGACATACCAAACATAACAATTGACAAAATTACTAAAAGTTGTATTATACTTTTTTTTAAACTCACAAGCTATGCTTTCAACTTAGGCCCCTCCATTCTTCACTGGTTTTAATTATTATTGTGTATAAACTCCTATTTGTCTCAAGAACCATTTATTTCATTTCATGATAATGTTTGTTATACCCATGTCAACCAATGAAAAATGTTTGTATATATGTGAATTATGGAAATAAACTGAACTGAAAACTGAACTGAATATCGGATTAGCGATTCTTGGCATTGAAAAAAAATTAAGACTGCACGCTACATTAATTCATATCAATCTACAAGAGGGTTTCAAATCAATGGCGTACTTATTGAGGGCAATAGAACGCCCCACCTCCAATCTGACGAGTATTACAGCATGCATATGTAGAGGTAAAAAGTGAAAAAGCTAGCTGGGACGCTGCGTCGACCCCCCCCCCCCCACACATACACTCACACACACACATCTCAGATACGCTAGGAGTGTAAAGACACCTTTTAATGAAAAGGGCCCTTGTTTTGTATGCATTGTAATCTCAGTGGAATGATAAACCAGCAGGAGAGTCTTCTGTTTTAATGGCATTTTTACATTACAAATTTTATTTTTGCTTCTCAAAGGGGGGGGGGGGGCACAGCCGGCCCGTGTCCCCCCCCCCCCCCCGGACCCACCAGTGATTTCATGGTTTATGACAGAAAGGTAAAAAAGGGAACCGTAAGGTGTAGAGGCCTGGGTTGTGTAACTCTATAAAACCTTGCTATTCAAAGTAGAAAATTATGACGTTACCTTTAAATCGACTTACCCCCCCCCACACACACACACACACTCCTAAATACATGTACCATGCCCCCTCTCCCCTTACTATATTAAAATAGGCATTGTCTACGTAACCAATTCTCATGAAGAGTAATACAAATGTCAAATTGCACTTAATTCAATCATTGTAATGTCCAAATTCTCATCGTGTTTTCTTTGCACATATACTTTGTATGGATTCATAATGGCGAATTTTAAATCGACTTACCCCCCCCCCCACACACACACACACTTCTAAATACATGTACCATGCCCCCTCTCCCCTTACTATATTAAAATAGGCATTATCTACGTAACCAGTTCTCATGAAGAGTAACACAAATGCCAAATTGCACTAAATTCAATCATTGTAATATGATCCAAATTCTCATCGTGTTTTCTTTGCATTTATACTTTCTATGGATTCATAATGGCGAATTTTAAATCGACTTACCCCTCCCCCCCCCCCACACACACACACACATACTTCTAAATACATGTACCATGCCCCCTCTCCCCTTACTATATTAAAATAGGCATTGTCTACGTAACCAGTTCTCATGAAGAGTAACACAAATGCCAAATTGCACTAAATTCAATCATTGTAACATTCTCATCGTGTTTTCTTTGCACATATACTTTGTATGGATTCATAATGGCGAATTTAAAAACATCTACTTCTCATAGAACCGAATAAACTGACAAAAACACCTTAAAGGTGAATTCTGGTTATAAACTTCTTATTGAGATAGATCGGTGCTGTTTTTTCTTTCAAAATTACAGGCATACATTTTTTTTTTACAAAGAACATGGAATTGAAAAAAAAAATTATACCAAAGAAGAGACAAATGCAAAGTATGTTTTTTTTTCAATGGCTGCATATTCAAGTTTGAAATTCGGAAGTCAAGAAGTCGAAAGAAGGAAGCCTAAATTCAAAATTCGAGATTAAAAATTAATATTTTCAACAATCTAAATAAAAAACAATTAAAAACTAAAAAATTAAACACTCAATATTCAAAATTTTGAATTCAAAATCCAAAATCCAAAATTCAGTCCTTATATGCAACAATATACAGCGCGTCCCAAAAAAAATGTCCCTCTTATATGGGGCTAAATTACTTCAAAAAATAAAAATTATTCTCCATGAAATGTATTTAACTAGGAAGCTCATCTCATGTTCTAATTTCTATAAAAATTTCATTGGTCTCGCTTCAGTGGTTTTGAATACACAGTCCATTATGTAAAAGTGGTGCTTTTCAGCCCATTCCAAGTTTGCATGCATGCAGCACTACTGTGTGTTCTGCACTTTCTAGCATATCAACCCCCTTTGACCATTCTGACCAAGGAATTCCCTGATCTGACCAGGGAAATCTCCATGATCTAACCGGGCTCATCAAATCACAACTTTGAGCATGTTTAGAAGGGCAAAAACAATATTTGACAGCTCATTTCATGTTTGAAAATGGGAGATGCACAATGATTAAGACAACGGGTCATGTCTGTTTCATGCCTAATTCATGCTTAATACTGCATTTTTTTGTTTTTATTGGTTTTTTTTTAGTTAATAAGCTACTGTAGTCAAGTTAATTCAATGTAACTTTTTAAAAGAAAAAAAGTCAAAGTAAAAAATCTGGTAAAGTTCCTTTTTCGCAAAGGGTGTTTAACTTGCGGATACCCCTTTATTTTTGAGCTTATTTTACTCATCCATCATTCACATTTTCTTTCAAGTTGGTGCACTGATTCCCCTTATCAATCATCAAAAAACTTTATTTTTTTATATTTCTTGCCCTTCTGAACATGCCCAAGTTTATAATTTGATGGGCCTGGATATGATTAGGGAAATGTCCCTGCTCAGATCCTGGATGTAAAAATGGGGGTTAACATGCCATAGACAATGCAGATATGCATCAATGCTGCAAACTTGGAATGGGCTAAAATGCACCACTGTTACGTAACAGAGTGTGTATTCAAAACCGCTGAAGCGAGACCAATGAAATTTTCATAGAAGTTAGATCATGAAATGAGCTTTCTACTCATGAACATTTATTTGAGAATACTACCACATGTTAGAATTAATTCAGTCCTATGTCAGATCGACATTTTTTTTGGGACGCGCTGTATAGTTGAGATGATGTGGAAGAGGTTCATCGTGGTGAAGGGTTGAGTAGAAGAAATAACCAGTTGTCTCACGATGTCTCACTACGTTTGCTACATCGTGAGACAACTGGTTATTTCTTCTACTCAATATATAGTTGGTCAGAATTCAACCAGATGATAGCTACAGTATCAACTTACCAATGCTTCAACTAGATCAAAGTAATCACCTCGTTACGGCCAACATTTCCTGTCTATTTCAGATAAGATAACCATTCCTTGGTAGTAGCTAGCCTATATAGGCCTTGTGTCTACATGCAGTTATTCCACGGTACACAAACTAGAAAACTTTAGGTAGAATTAATTCGCCTGTGGTCCCATGCGCAGGTCTACACGTCCAAGGAAACCTCGTCCCGTTCTACGCGTTCCACACACGTAACAATAGCATAACTTATAACAATACAAGACTCTTCTCAAAATATTATTGATCTTGAAGTCCAGGGAAGTACTGGGAATAAGTTGTGGTTATAACGGTTTATTGTCCTCTCTGTTCTATCGAGGAAATGATAAAAGGGCAGTGTCGGACTGACGATACAATACACAACGAAGGCAATGGTACGTTTTTATGACCAATGGCAGACCTAACAGGACTTTTGGCATTCGAGGATCCCCCCTCCGCTGATCTCACTAGTAACTTATTGTGACTTTGTCGACACGTACACTCTAAAAACACAAAAGGCAAAATGGATGGAAAGGAGCCGAGGAATGACAGCGTTTTCCATCCTCATTAAAAATGATGTCAGTCCTCGGACCTTTTAAAGGGTGACTTACCCCTTGAACCCTTTCATTTTTAAGAGTGTACAAATCCAAGATGTTATGATATGAACCTCGATTATCTACTTTATATACACATTAATTTTTATTATATATTAAATTTCATATCATATTTCTGAACAATAAACATTAATTTTATTTTGCCGTCTTTAGTCCAGCCCCCCCCCCCCCCTTCGATTATACTTGCTACATCTCTACAGTGTCATTTGCGATTAATGTCTGTTATTTTTTTCACAACGTTGAATTTTCATGTTCTTATCACCAGCTAATAAGGAGAGCCTTTTAACAGAAATTTGATTTATTTTCTTCTTTTCTTTCTTACTGTACCCTGGATATTGTACCAGCACATTTTTTTTTGCGCAGAGAGCGCAAGAGGGCGACTACCCCTTCCAGTTTTTCAATAAATCAGAAGAGGACAAAATATAGAAAAGAGGGAATGAAAGAAAAAATGGAGTATGAACGTTTGGGTAGGGAACTATAGTACCTCAAGGTCTTCAAGTAAGAAATATGACGTCACCCTCGGGCCGTCTTGCCCTATCCGAATATCCACCCCCCCCCCCCCCCTTCAGCTAGCAAAAAAAACATGTACCCCCATCTTCTTGGAGGACGCAGTTCCACTAGTTGGATGCCATATGATTCAGAAATACAGAAATATCTTAAAATAAACGTGTACTACTGCTCTTAAACTCACACGCTCTTATTGAAACTGGTGTCAGAAACTTGACCTTGGGTCGAACTCCTGAATAGGTGGCGTAATTCTACGCCGTTTTAGGTCAACTTGTGAATAGGTGTGAAAAGAATGATACTTTGTCACCCTGAGAAAGCGAAAGCGGGCTGGTGCCAAAACCAATCATAATATTTTGGAGATTTCTCTCAATCAAAGTTTCCTTGGGCGTATCAATGCACGGCCTTCGAATGTGACACGTGACTAGGGCATATTTTCGGGTATGTTGGAATAACAGTGAACACTAGATAGAGGGAGAGGTTTCGGGAATATTTCATCACTAGCATATAGATGGGTATTGGGGGCATAGACCACCCCCCCCCCCATCCAAAAAAAATAAAAATAAATTAATAAATTAATAAAATAAAAATAAAAAAACTACCCCCAAAAAAAGGGAGAAAAGGAAAGATAATGCAAAGGAAAAGGGGTGAAACATGATACTATGTATATTATGTCAAAATCACAGAATTAGATTTTAATATCAAAATTTAAATTTACCTAATATGCCATGTCAGCCCCCTCAAAATAAATTGAACTTTGGCCCACGAGGCTTTGAGCAACTCTTGAATGAAAACTGTTAAAAAAAATATATATTAAAATGATTAGGGGGTTCTATGACATCTATGAGACTGTTTAATTGCATCATGGGTATAATTATGCTAGTGTGGAATTCATGCTTCAACCAATCTTACGAGTTTGACCCAACTCATAAATACAGAAATACCCTCATTAGTTTGTAATCCAGCCAAAATGAACGTTTCCATGAAGAGTAGAAGCAGACCAAAGTTAATTAATATAAAACAATCAGAATACCTTGCCCTTCGGCGGGGATTCATTATACTGAAATAATCAAATGTCGGATTTCATTTAGCCAGTTCTGATAAGCATAATTAATATAAGCAACGACCATATTCCGAATAGACATGACAGATAAATGAAATATTCACGTTTTGCACTGACGATTGTTATATATAAGAATAATTGTAAGAGCAATTTCATTCATTTATTTAGTTATTTCCTCTTTAAGGATATTCATAACATATAATGATTAAGCATATTCCAGAATGTCTCATTAAAAGCTTCGTTAGGGATGCCTATTTAATATGGCTGAGTAATTTTTGTTATTTCTGGAATGCACAAAGATAGACAATATAGACTGCTTAACAATAGAGCGTGTCAGCAGTGGAAAATCACAATAGGATTAGCTATTTTGTTTACATTGGTAATTTCACTGAGGCCATTCAAGAGTCTTCTTGAATTGAACTGCTCCAAGACAATACTAGAAGCTTCCAGAATAATGGAAACTTATATATATAAGCTGGCAGTTTGTTCATTATATCAGATCAGAACTCAGAGTTTCACACCAGACTTTATGTCAGAGCATAGTTTATTTCCAACTGGAATACAACATTTATCTTCTGTGGAATTATTTGCACGCCATCAATGAACTGTTTGCAGTTACTTTGAGAGAGGAATTCTCAGTTCTAATCGAGATCATCAACCTGTTTTAATGAAGGTTTTCAACCTATGGATCGCTGAAATTGACTGTTAATCATCATCAACATCGTCTTTATGGACATTTCAACTCGTTACAATCCCTTTCATTCATCGTGTTTCAATATCAATTTCATCATCGCCATCATTGTGAACTTTAATTTAAGGAACCTTGCCAGCCAACTTGAAAATATATATCATTTGAAATATACATTCGTGGACTAATCAGAACTGACACTTCAAGAGATGTAAGATTATTATTTTTGTTTTGTTTAGTGTATGATCGATCTATTTCCTGTAATAAAAAAAAGGAAAATCAAATTTATAACTAAATTTACATTGTTATTTGTTGCAGTATCGCAACACGATCAACTCAAATGCACATAAATTACAAAGCTAAAACTTATATTAATTTTCTTCCCTTAGGATTTTGGGGTGTGAGGCGCGCACTGGAAAAATTAAAGTTCGTTGCTTGAACCTTTTAAATTCAGCTTAGATGTCATTTTAAAAAGACAAGCCTGCTCCATTTTCTTACTCTTGTTAGATCTTTCTAGCATTGAATCATTTTTCGGTTTTAGTTGATGAGACAACTTATCAATTCTTTGGCTATATGAATGTTCAAGTTATAGCTATCGCTGCTCAGGTCCCCTTTAGAAAGATATACCGTACTTCTTCATCCATTGTTGGTTAAGTAGCATTAAGAAAATGTGCTGGCTTAACGAAGGTCGACAGATAGAGTTCGCAAACGAACTAAAGCTTAGAAAACTATTTGATTTGACTTCACCATTTTTATAATGATTATAGTCAAGTTGGAAATTGCAATAAATGCAACCCCATAATAACTATTTTTGCTTGCTTTTTCTTTTAACTTTGACAACCTGGGCACTCTTTTTCAAAGAAGACCTTTTAGACCTAGTCAGAAGCTATAAGCCAAATCTGATCATCCTTTTGCCAAAACCCAAAAATAGTTTGTGTTTTCCATCAACTGTCTGTTTTGATTTTTATATCAACGTATACCTAATCTGTCTGTTTATCAATTATACTTTTATTATTGAACAAAAATAAAAGCGAAGGTTATCGAAATTGTGCATCAAGTCTTGACTTATTTACAGAGAACACCTGGGAGACAGCACCAGGAAAGAAATAAAGGTTTAGTAAATAGCATGACTGTGAAAAGGGTTTCTAAGCAAGGGACGTGTGGTAATTGCAAAAAAAAATGATAAAACTATTATTTGAAGGTCATCCAGAAAACATGATTGAAATTTAATCGGTCTCTGCATTCGTTGAAATTAATTGTGATGTAAAACTGCTCCCTTTCCCCTCTCTTCCTTTTTTCTTTAACCACTTCCTTATATTCTCTCTCCCTCTCTCCCACTCATTCTCTACCTCCCCCTTTCCATTTCCCACTGTTTGTCTCTCTCACTATTCATCCATCTACGTGATCGAATTAGCCTATTTTTTTAATCTTTATTTTCATTATTCCTATGTCCTTTGCCTTTTGTCTTCCTCTGACCCCTCTATTTAATATTCTTTTTTATA
Organism: Lytechinus pictus; assembly: GCF_037042905.1. Lineage (NCBI taxonomy): Eukaryota > Metazoa > Echinodermata > Echinoidea > Temnopleuroida > Toxopneustidae > Lytechinus > Lytechinus pictus. The sequence goes on along the minus strand of NC_087262.1, from coordinate 11,056,933 downwards.
TTTTTTCTCTTTCTACTACCAATCTTTCCCTGTCTCTGCTTCTGTTTGCCTCCCCCCCCCTTTCTCTCCCTCCCCCTCTCTCACTATGTCTGTCTCTCTGTCTTAAATGTTTTTTTTTCTCTCCCTCTCTTTTCCTCAGCCTCAAAGTCTATACCCCCATCTTCCTCTTTTTATTGCCTCTCTCTCTCTCTCTCTCTCTCTTTCTCTCCTCTTCCTGGCACTCGATTTTCCCCCTCTCTTTTCTGTTTTTCTCTTTTCATCTCTCCAATATATTTTATATATATATATATATATATATATATATATATATAATTATGGCCCAAAACCCATCTTCAACCATAATTCAAATTGAGAAAACTATATCTATTGCCATTGTGTGCATTTCCATTTAACACTGTAAAGCCGTAGACAGCAACTTATATTCTTATTGACATTGTAACGTTGTGGCGTAAAGTTGTAATGAAACGTAACGTCGTAGGTTACACTGAACTATTTGACCATTTAAATCAAGTTTGATCCACGGTGTACTCTACCCCATTCTGAATTTTACATGGCTTAAATGGGGGGGGGGCAATTCTCGATAAGAAATCGTTGCAAAGTTCGCCCTTCACCATTGGCGTGACAATGATAACATATTATATATCCAGGGCCCCGTCTTACAAAGAGTTACGATTGATCCAATCAATCGTAACTCTATGGAAATACATCAGTGTCATAATTTCTTCTACAGGAAATGTGCAAAATGTCCTTTGTAAACAACGGAGAACAAACCAAACTGTCAATAAATCAATGAATTTATGGATATACATTCATATCTAGAAAATTTGTTGAGCAAACATGCATTTTATATGTTGACTTTGCTGTCTTTCCATAGTTGCGATTGATCGGATCAATTGCGACTCTTTGTAAGACGGGCCCCTGGTCTATTCCTGGCGTACAGACGGTGGGCTTGGGCCATGAATGCCAACAATTTTCACCACGGAAAAATTGATAAAAGGCAAGAAAAGTGAAGGAAATGATGTGAAATAGTATATTAATTTCTGAATACCATGTCAAAATATATTTAAAACTTTGATTTAGTACTGTGCCATGTTTGGTCCCTCAAAACATAATGGCTAATTATATGCCTCTGGTATACATCACAAGGTTGTAGCAAATTGAAAGCTTCGTATTTTTGTACATATTTGTATGTGGTCAGTATTTGTGAAACACAGTCCAATCGAAGCAGAGAAAAGCATCTAATGGAAGGCAGATAAAAGCTAATTGTTTAGTGAGAAAACATAGTATGCCCACATTGGCAGGCAAATTATGCTGACCAAATTAGATGCTCCGGCGCTGACCATTAGCATTAATTGCTCGCCCTTCTCTCTCTCTCTCTCACATGGAAAAGGAAACGGAAGAGGATCGAACAATGGTTGAAGGTGAAAATTAATTTCTCTTGAGTATTCAGTTTGGGTGGTGGTGGTGGTGGCGGTGATTTTTTTTTTACCTGATTGCTAAGAAAGCATGAATTCTTGTACGCAAGAAACCAGAATGCCGACGTCTTAAGTTCTTCTCTGAGAGACCTGGTAATGAAGATTAATGCCTTACCAAAGGCACTAGCCCACCAAGAGGGAATCGAACCCGGGTCACCAGAATCAGAAACCCCCGCTCTACCGACTGAGCTATCTTATGAGATTTTCTTAACACGCATTAAAGGGGGAATTTACCCTGAAAAACAAGTTTGCTGACAAATAGAATGAATAATGACAAAATATTGATATAGGTTTGAGGAAAAACCATTATAGATTAAGCTCTGAGACGTCATAAACGAGCAGCTGCCCCATATGTAATGAAATATAGAATGCATAAATTTTTCAATTTTTTAATATTTCGTGATGACTTATATTTGTGTTCTTTTAAGGAATGTATGTGAAATGATTTGTCTATTGATATACTAAAGATCAATCAATTTTCAATTTTCTGAGAAAACATTTCATTTATTTTTAGGAAAGCTACTCGTATATGACGTCACAAATCATATAATTAGAAGTCCAATAACTTTTGCATTCTTTGATAGATTTTTCTTAAATCATCGGCAATATTCTTTATTATCATTTTCACACCTTTTTTTTTTACAATAAACTTTTTGTAAGGGTGACTCTCCTTAATTCTCGTCACCACCTAAACTCGAATTCATGCAAGGCAACTCTTTGTAAAGCTTTGCATTTTAATTTTTAGAGCCTGGTAAAAGCCGAGTGGGTTAAAAGGAAGAAAATCCCCGAAATTTGAATAAGTAGTGAAAAGCCCCCATTAGACAAGCATAATCCTCCCTAAGACGTCACAGTGTTTACTTACTTTTAGGCTTACACCCACTTGCATTTTACCAGGGGCGGCGCGATCTATTTTGTTGCGTGGTAAATTATAAAAAGGACTCTTAAGAAGCACGATTTAAAACAGGGCATTGTGCAGTTATCCCGCGAAGTCAACTACACTCGGCAAAAAAGTTCTTGGACACTTATAAAAGTTAAAATATTCCATATAGATATTTGATTAAAGGTAAATTATTGTATGTCAACATGACCAGACAATATTCCTCTTCCAGTATGACATGACATTTTCATTTGAACAGTCATGCATGGGTGGTTAAATGCTTTAAACAATAGCAATGTCAGTAAAAAAAAATTGCAAGAAATGATCAGTCAGTGCATTGCTGGTTACAGGCATTAAACAATAGCAATGTCAGTTAAAGAAAATTGCAAGAAAACGATCAGTCATTCCTTCAGTTGTATAAGTTTGTGTGGCATAAATATCCATTAAACGATAAAAGCAAACTTAAAGTCAAATACCACTCTAAAAGTGAAGAGAAAGTTATCCACCTTGGATGCATCACTATTCCACTGGAATTTTAAGTCAAAGTTAGTCGATGAAAAAAAATGTCAAATTTCAGTATCTTGGCATGACCAAAAGAAAATTATCCTTATCCTCCTATCTTCTGCAGGGGTGGTGGCCCTAGGTCGACCACCCCTGAGGCGGTCTCTAACTTCATCAGTAGCCAAATACCGCTGGTTCAAATTTGAAATTGTTGTTGGTGAAACTTGGAAATATCGAGCCACTAAGCCTTGTCTAAATGACTGCCCAGACTGCAACATTCCTATTGCTCTTGTACGCTCTTGGTTGGAAAGCTTCATCTTGAAAGTGAGTGTCCAAATGATCCATCTCATTATGCATCTCATGATGCATCGCTAAGCATTTAATTCAAATGATAACTACCTGTTCAAATTGTTGAATGTATGCCTACAGGATGGCCATGATCATTAGCATTTGAATGGTCCATTTCTTGCAATTTTCTTTTACTGACATTGCTATTGTTCAAAGCATTTAACCACCCATGCATGACTGTTCACATGAAAATGTCATGTCATACTGGAAGAGGAATATTGTCTGGTCATGTTGACATACAATAATTTGCCTTTAATCAAATATCTATATGGAATATTTAACTTTTATAAGTGTCCAAGAACTTTTTTTGCCGAGTGTATATTTCAAGACTCTTTTTTAATTTTTTCCCAAGCTTTCATCTGTTTGTCCCCTTTCATTACTTTAAAAGCCATAAATGCGGGGCGCCCCCATCAACCCCTGTTGCACTTGCCCTTGATATTATCTTGACCTAGAAAAATAAGTATCAACAGCGAATATGCTCACTGTAATTTTGACAGCTATCCATGTCATATTAATGTATTAATGACTGACACATTTCATTTCAACAAAACGCCGCAAAAGATATGTTCTGGAGTTCATATTATATAGGCTTTAGGATTTTAGAAGTACTGTACCCGCAGAATACTAGTCTGTATGTGTTTTATGATTAACTCGGTACCACCAGATTTTAATCTCCCGTTACATAAGTCCGTTAGGGTTTAACTTTGCACTCCAGAGATTCAATTTGATTATGTCAACTGGTTGAATACACAAACTCAATATAAACATTTCAAGCTCCATTAATTCGTCATACATGGACCTGCATGGAGAGTGCTTCATGAAAGGACTCGTCGGACGCTTTATCCAACAAAATTTGTTTCATCCGACAGTTACCATAGGAACAGCGCTCCTTTTAATAGCCAATCAAAATGTAGGAACGTTGTCAGATCTGACAACTTGTCGGATGACGAATGCAACGCTGCCCAGAAACCAAGGCGCAGTTTTTGTAGCTGTTTTGATTTGGCTTTTAAACTAGGCTATACAATAATGGGTTCGAATGAATCACTCGAAACCATGGCAACGGTTGCTTGTAAATCCTTACAATTTGTGGATCCCCGTATTCTCGAACCTCGATGATTTGGCGCCATGGCGCTTCCAGTAAGGAGTATTAGTGATATATATTTTTATCTGACAATCCAGGTTAAAATCAAGTGTTAAAACGGTTGATTACTGGATATTCACCATTTAATAAAGCAGTTGCCATTCCTCAAAATTTCGAAGAAATATTCCACACAACTTGGTCACCATCTACATTTATGAACGATTCAAAAAAAAAAAAAAGGTTTACTTCTTATTTTCCTAGTTTTGCCTTCATACATATAGGAAGTGGATATACATATAATTGCATCAAAAAATATTCCAGGCAATTTGGCATTTAATTTATTCTTAAGAACCACAATGAATCAAGTAGCTTTGCCCTAACGCCAAAATATATTTCATTGTAGCATAAGGCATGTAAGGTGTAAGCAATATTGTTGTAGGGTTACATGCTTATAAGATAAGATCCCCTGACAAATGATATGGAAAAACGGTTTATACCATGAATCTAATAGGTCCATGAAAATGCTTATCATTTTCATGATTCAGAAGAACAGTATTCTTGTAAATAAAAAAAATAATAAATCAAAAGTGTGCCACAAACATCGACGATGCTACAACATGCACGTAGTCCTGTATTTAAGTTGCTTAGTGATAATGGGTCAACGGTATAGATAGCTTCTTATCGCCTAATGGGTATGTATTAATCATCTAATTAGTGCAATCAGCATGACCACTGCTTCAATTGAATAGAATGCTTCCATTACGTGTCCGAGTGTGCAGTCCCACTGTAGCGATTTCATGTAAGCGCAAAAGCAAATTATTATGGCGATTTTTGGCCGGGCAGCAGAAGACAGTTTTACTTTTAGAGTTGCGAGATTTTCGGTCTTGGATTATTGGTGTATAAACACTGACATCATGCTTTAATAATAATAATAATAATAATACTGATAAAAACATGCAACAGTTAAACACAGACGTCATTAATGTGGTTACTTAAAGAGAGGTTCACCCTGACGAAAAGTCTGTTGCAAAACTACTAGGAAAAAAATAAATACTGGTGAAGGCTTCAGGAAAATCCATCAAAGTTTAAGAAAGTTATTACATTTTCAATGTTTTGATTTCATTTGTGACGTCATATACTAGCAGCTGTCCCGTATGTTATGTAGGCCTAACATAAAGTGCACAAATTTGAATTTTTTAATACTTCATGTTGACTATTTTTTTCTTTCTGGAGCGGGTGTACAATGATCTGTCTGTTGATATACTGAATGTACAACGTGAATCATTCAAACTTATATGAGAAAATGACATTCGTTTGATTTCTTTTCTAAACGATATATGAGGAAATTGCTCGGATATGACGTCACCGATCAAATAATTACAATTCTAATAATTTTCTTAATCTTTGATGAATTTTCCTCAAACCGTCACCAATATTAATCATGATTTTTTATGATTATTATTTTTTACTGCTCTCTTTACAATAAATAAACCTTGGTCAGGTTGAACTTTCCCATTGAAAATGAGGATTCTCAGTAATTCCCAGTTAATATAATTAGCCTACAGTTCTTGAAAGGTTTCATGGTGACCTTTAAAAAGACAAGTCCACCGCAACAAAAAGTTGATTTAAATTTTTAAAAAATCCAGCAAGCATCACACTGAAAATTTCATAATGTAAAATAAGAAAGTTATGACATTTAAAAATTTCACAAAACAGTTATATTCACATCCTTGTCGGTATGCAGATGAGGGGACTGATGACATCAGGGATAAAAGTGACCAACAATTTATGTTTTCTCTCATCGCCGATGTGCTTTAAATAACTTGTCTTTAAAAATGGATTATACATTTCGAGATAACCACAAATAACACAAAGAATTAATTAATTTTATTCATACAGAGAAACTAAAAAGATTTTTAGACGAGGGTACTTGTTTTACTACTTGTTAACAGATCGTTGCAGTATGCTGGCCAGATGTGAGTATTTGAGGACTATAGGTGGCGCTATCGAAGACTGCTGGTTTGAGTCTGCTTTAAGTCTAATTAACGTTATCGAGGCCCATTTCCGACTTGATGCTTGACTGACAACATTCGATCATTCTCGTATTCTTCAATATTTTACACCCCAAACAAAATAAACTTGATAAATTAACTAGTTTTGTATAGTCATCTGGGTGAAACAGATACGTGTAGTCATGTTTCGTATTACTTTCTTTTGAGAAATAAATGAGTTCTGATCAAATCTGATTACAAAATAGTCAAATATGACTAAACCAACAGTTGCAACTTGCTTACTCTTTCATTCTGTCATATTTACTTGGTTGACTTTAGAAAGGATAATTTTTAATGTAATAATATATGAAAATAATGTACTTCCTTTCTCTCTATATATATTTTTTTTTTGTTGGGAAGGGGGTCTGCTTACATTACATCCATACATCCACGCATTAGAGGGTGCCGTGGCCGAGAAGTCTAAGGCGCCTGGCTAATTCTCATTTGTCACCCTACACACTGATCTGGCGTAATTTGGGTATGCCAAGTAAATTCCGAGTAACACTGTGAAACTTCGGGCAACGTCCGTGGCGGATACGTACACTAAGTATATTATCCACCATCAATAATAATTACTAATGATCAATATCGCCATACCTCGGTTGCATATTTTGTGTGTCTAGTCTAGATATAAATTAACCTCATCCAATAATCTAATCTTCCTGATGTTCACATTGGTGGTAATCTTATCACAAGGGTTGACAATATACAATTCCTTGGTGTAACTTTAAACGAACATCTCTCTTGGAAATCTCATATTATTTCTATTAGTACAAAGATATCAAGATCCATTGGTGTTCTGTCCAATTTACGACATTATGTTCCTTAATCAATTTTGATTACTTTATATAATAGCATCATACTACCCCATTTGAATTATTGCAATGTTGTCTGGGGCTCCACCTTCAAATCACATTTAGATAAACTACGTATTTTACAAAAAAAAAATCAAAATTTCAAACGCTCCCTACTGCACTCATACAAAGCCTCTATTTTCTCAACTGAACATAATGCCATTACAGGACTTGATATCATTTTAATTCCCTCGTATTTATGTATAAATTTTATGCTAAAATCTTGCCTCCCCTTTTCAATGACATTTTTGTTCAAACTCTACCATACACTCTCATTATACTCGTCAAAGCAATCAAATTCATCTACCCTTAGCTCGATCATTTATATCTTTCAATTCCTTTAAAACTTGTTTTCCTAAGTTATGGAATAACCTCCCCTCTGATATAAAAATCCAGTTCAACTCTTTCTTGGTTTAAGAGACTTATCAGAAAATTATTAACCTGTGTTTAAAAACCTTCAGTCAATTATTTGCTTTTATCTCTTTTTTCGGCTGTTGCATCGGTGTACTTAGTGTAATTATCATTATTTATTGTACATTTTCAGTGTACATTTTAACTCGGTGGCCCATTTTTATTAGCTCTGCTTTCTCCGGGGTTACCAAACCATCATTCTATTGTTATATTTAGTATTTGCATAATTATCTATATTGGTGTGTATTTATGTAATTGTTTGTCCCTGATGATGGTTCAATAAAATTGAATTGAAAAAAAATTATTGTATTTTTACTCTACCAATTCCAACGTGAAATTGACACTCTTCCATAAAAAAGATATTGGCCTATTACAATAACAAATTTATGTTCGAATACGATTAGGGACGAAGGGCCTTGCTCTTAAAACGATCCCAAAGGTATTATTAACAGAGCTTCTCAACGGATGGGATTTCACAGGTGACCGCTCTCTGGATCAAGGCGAGAAATACATCCAATTTAGTTTATCTACGAAACTGTCATTTTGTTACGGACTTATAAGCGAAAGATGGATTACTTAGGGTTTTAGAGTGATTGAAAGGTATTAAATGCATGAAAATCATCATATGTCAAATAACGATTTGGAGAGACGATGGTAAAATGGCTTACTCTTTTGTTGTTATTGCTGCTGCGGTTGTTGTTGTTGTTGTAGTTGTTGTTGGTTTTCTTAATGCTGGATTTAGCAATGGTGAAAACCAAGAATATAGCTATCTGTATCGCTCATAGAGCGTCTGAGCGGTGGGATATTTTGGAAACTGCATGATTTTCCTGTACTGTGTATTATCAAATTAAATTACTCGATACACCGAATTCTAAGAAATTCTCCATTTTGTGTTTTGTGGACATAGTTTACCTATTTTTCCTACTGGGGGATCGTTTTAACTTACAGGCCACAAGCTTTGTTTTTAGCCCCCCCCCCCTCCCTTTTCCTCATCTACTTTATTGTACATGAATGAACTATGTAATGCATTTATCATCTACTGTATTTATGTATGTATATTTTTAATGATTTGGAATGCATTTATATGATCTTATGTGTTATAAATTTGTAACATTTTTAATGATTTGGAAATGAAGACTTTGAATTGAATGGAATAGGCTCATGTACACAACTCGCTGTGCAGTAATCGCATCGCACAGTAACCATTGTCCTACTACTAACTAATAATGAAAATTAAAAGTAATAAAAATTACATTGGGTGGCTTTTCTTAACAGGATACCAGAAATATTCATAATGTTGGGGCAAATATTGCACTAATCCTCAATTCGTGCAATATTTGCACTACTCGGGGAATACTTCCGGTGCTCCATACTGAGCTATCCAACCGCGTTGTTCAGTGACAAACTCATTTATTTCATTACTCAAGTGTATCCAATATAATATTCATATTAAATTGGATACAGTTAAGTAATGAAATAGTCATATTAGACTGGGCCTTTATTATAAGTACTGGATACACTTAATTGATATATTATACATTATGCATTACATTTGGATTACATATTATACATTGTATCATGACATGAAATGAATGAGCTACCCACTAAGCAATACATTCCAGAAGAAATCCTTCTCTAACCAATATGACTGGTCCAAAGACTGTTATTTCGTGCTTCTGCTGCTGTTTCTGTTGTTGTTGTTGTTGATGATGATGATGATGATGATGATGATCATCATCATCATCATCATCATCATCATCATCATCATGATGATTATAATAAATTCTGCATTATTTGTTTTATACTTTCAAGGTTTAAATTGACTTTGCTTACTTAAGTTCGATGATCTGATTCCACAATCCATCCATATTTGGTATTTGGGTCATCAACCTCTTGATAAACTACGTCTTCATATCACTTACCCGCGAAGAATTCAGTAATAAATTTGTTTCATATATGAATGACGATCTAATTAATTTGTTTAACCATGCAGGACCATGGGTCAATTGGCTCTTGAATTCAGGGGCGATGCCCCCCCCCCCCTCCCCTCCATCAAATGTTAAGACGGTGCCAGGAAATAGGTGGAAGAGTCATCTGATGAAGATAACTTTACAAACAACCGATCCTGCCATTTCGGACAGCCTTGTTCTTACCGTATCACTTGAGCGGCAGAATGATGTCGCCTGCCCCTTGTGCCATATCACACCCCTGCCACAATGGAGTCACCTTCAATACTTCTAGAAATTAAACTGAGTGGAAATACATTCTGATCTCACGAACATTACCAAAGGCAGCATTATAAAATGATAGGCATTCACAATTACATGTAACACATCTTCAAAATGGAAGTTTTTTCTTTCTTTTTTTTTTCTTTTAATGTCATCTACTTTTGGAGAACATCACCTTAAAGGATAATCCATTGCAATAGAGACGTCTCACTGCAATGTGCGAAGAGTGACATCCAATGCTCCTTCTCCCTATATCCGCTCATGGAATAGTCCACCTATTCATTGATGCCTTTTGAGAAATGTTTGTTACTAATGTAACAAAAGAGAGACTTGCTATTTACATACATATTGTATTCAGCTTCCAGTTTACCATCACTCTTGCATGACATAACCATTATTGCAATTCTAGGTAGTATTATGCAATGTGCTTTTGAAGCATTACACTCTTTAAAAAATAAATAGGTTGACCAAGATATGAACTTTTACTTGCGTGTACTAGCAGAAAAGCAAAGTTGCAAGTACATCAATTAAGTTTGTTACATATAATAAAGATTTTTAATATTAAGATGTTGTAAGATGATAAGTGTAAAATAAAAAAAAAGCAAGTGTGCACTGGAAAAAAAAGCTTGTTGATCAGGGGCCGCGGAACCGGGGACTGGGGAGAATGGCCTCCAGCCCCCTTCCCCCTTTTTTCGATAAACTTGTACAAAAACGTAAAAATAGCCATGTGGTTGTGTTTTTTTTTTTGCATGGTCAGCTCCCACTTCCAAAACCGTTCCGCATCCGTAGAGAACCACAACCCAAGGTGTTAAAATAAACACCAAAGGATGTAAGCTAACAACCATATTATATGAAAGTGTTGTAATAACACCACAAATTGTACACCATAGTAAAATTACTGGTGTAGTACTTTATTATTTATACATGACAATTTTTGTATGGTGGAATAATAATTATAAGCTGAAAAAATGAATAATAAAAAAATTGGCAAAATGCATTACAAACCAAAATCAAAGAAGAATAAATGGATGAAAATTCATGTCAATAAATCAAAGAATTGGCAAAAAGACAAACATGACAATGCCTGACCGCACATATTGCAAATACTGACATTTTTATGCTTCCCGAGAATCCATAAAATGAATATAATTGAGGGAGTTCGCCGGACCATACGACAGAAATGTAAAAAGAGTACCAGTTTCTTATGAAGGAGAAATATATCAAATTTTAGTAGAAAGATTTATAGCTATTCTGATTATGTCCAGTTCTACATTAATATGCAGGTATAATAAATAATAATTAATAGCTTTTATTTACCCAAGGTGACCGATGCAGTTAACTGATCTACCAGCCGGTCGTTATTACCATTCTCCTATCTATATACATCGAGCCCCACTTCTCGTCATTGGAGCTCTTTGCCATGAATCGGCCAGGGATCGAACCCCCGATCTCCCTATCATGAGGCTAGTGCTCTTCCACTGAGCCACTATGCCCAGTATATCCAGCACATTTCAATTACAAGAAGGAAAATGACTAATATTGTCAATATCGTGTACAAAGGTTTGCTTCTCCCACAGATTAAAAGTACATTGTAGCTTTGTATTGTAAAATCATTAATATGACAGATGTTCTTTTCATCATTGTCATGACCTTTACAGTGTTCCTTTTTTACGTCTTTTTTTACGTTGTATCAGTTTGATTTTTATATAGGTAAACATTTCAATCTTTCATCACTATTACTGCTATAACTTCTTGTATAAATAAAGTTATTACTCAATATGGCCATCGATCGCACTGTGACGTGCGTCTGTAGTCGAGGCTTTTGGGAGAATGTATCGATGAAGAAGTTCGATTGCTGATGTTGAACGTCCTTTCCAAACGTAAATAGTCATGTTTGCTTATTACTTGTCTGTAAAAACTCAATAACACACACACACACACACACACACACCCTTACATACGCACACAGCCTCACCCCCAGTATTTTTATATCAAATAGGAAATTTTACATTAGGGGCCTAATGTTGATTTACAAGGCAATTGCAACCATGGCAATTGGTGTTTCAGGACGAAATTCCTGTCGGATCCCCATGAACTATGCCTGGGTCGAGTGCAGCACACTCCAGATGGATTTCTTGCAAAGGCGATTACCGTCGCGTCGCGCAGAGTGACTCGAACCCATGACCTTCTCTGATCAACAGGAGTGAGTCAGAACACTAACGCCGTGATGTTGGTCTTGTGCACGCAAAGATTGGCACTATTGACGCTACAAAATATACTATTTGGTAAGTGATTAATAGCCTTAAAAATCTCTAGACAGATAATCTTCCTTATCTAGCCAGCAATCTAATGATTCAGGTGAACTAACATCGTATTCCACCACCATGACCGCTGATATCGTCATCACCAATCTTTTTCTACCTTTGAGTTCTCAACACTAAGTGTCTACCGACATGACCGAGGAGACTACTAGGGCGTGAAACAGGCCCAAAACGAACAACAACAACAACACCAATCTTAACCATCAGTTAACAGATGTGTGTATATAAATGCGTTTATTATAGACGTGCATCAATCAGATAATTATTTACATGTGGGACCAACCTCTATCGTCACTATCCAACCGAAGCTTGAACCTTCGAACCTATGAATCAAGTTGCAACTATTTTCCATCTTCCTTATAGATTACAGGCGCATGCCACAATACCCGTGACATTTGCTCCGGCGACAATATTGCTCCGCTGCCAATTCCACACATTAATGGACTGACCAACTTCAATCCAGGATTTAACATACCCTATCCTAAATAATCCTAATCCTAACAAAAAACCCATTGCAACCCTTACCCTAACCCTTTATCTTAGACGAAATAAAGCCCGGAGCAAATGTCGTGTCACCCGCCAGGGTACCCATTGCAAAAGAAACAGTATCTTTCAACTCTCACTTTGTAGTAAATGAACCGACCAGGGTCTACGGAACTTTCAGGGAAAGGGGGCCAATCACTCACCCCTATGTTGTTTGAAGCAGTGAAAATGGGGAGGGGGGCTGAAAATGAAAGCAAGTTGATAGTCAAAAAGAGACGTATTTGACGTATACATTTACATGTAACTCTAATAACCCTATATTGTCATGATTATTCAATTGATGAAAATTAGTAAATGACGTCACATTTTTGTCGGTTTGCCCCTATCAAAATACATTGGGCCGCTCTTGAACCTATCAAATTATCATGACCTTAATTAGCGAGCAGCGAGGGGGGGGGGCAGTCACCCCTCTAGTGTTCAAATCGTGTTTTGCATAAAAATAAAACTTAACATATACATATAACCTTGTTCATTAAATGAGTGCTATGCATATACTTCTACATCTTTCTCCCGGATCTTTCTTTCTATTACTAAAATGGGTGAGTGCGCAAACAGAGGTGTTCCAGATGAACAACAGAAGAAGAACCCTATATTTACAAGCCAAACATGTCAAACAGAATGTAATTAATAGAATGTAACAATTGGTCTGCTGAGTGATTCATTAAGCCAAGGATACTCCTCTCCTTATAATTGAGAAACGATGGAGAACCAATATTTAGAATCCATGTTGAATGTATTACGTTATGCTATGTCAGACAACATCGGGCAAGGTTTTAAGCTGTCAAAAACACATTTTTGAATGTATGCATACAATAATAAAAGTTGGTAAACAACTCTTAACATGTCTTGAAAGATACCATACCCTCGATGCCACACAAGGTATAAATGTTGGTTAAACCTACGAGAACTGGATGAAACTGATTTTACGTACATGTAAGTTCGAGCTGAACTTTGTGAAATATTTGGTGACACGTTTGATGATACATGTTTATGTACCTCCTCGAGTCTAGCTGGTTATTTGTAAACACTCACCTGGACGAGATGAAAGTGTGTCCAAAATTGCTCCTCCGCAATATCCAAGAATCCGAACCAAAAGTTATTAAGACTAGTTTGGCCCCAAATGGTATCAATGGTCCAAAGCCCGACTAAAGAATTCTCAGAACTTCCAGGCGCAAGCAGCGCACATCAACACTCTCCCACTCCTATCCTATAAAGTCTTCTCACGGTATTAAAAGAAAAGCAGCCTTCGCTTTTTCACTTCTCCTGCAATTATTGTTCCCTCTCCGACACAAGACAACGGGTTTAATCCTATTCTTAAATTAATCGATTGTGGAGTTAATGCGAAAGATAAATAGCCGTCCCAGAACCAACGTGCAAATTGTTTTGGAGGAGAAAACAGACACGAGAGACCTATACTAGTTACATGGAGAGCCCACTTTGAAAAGTGGTGCGTGTGAGTAGACGTCCGCTCACAAAGTGTCGTCGACGGAGCAGTGCAGAGTTAAATCATGGAAATGGTTAAATCGTGTAATAGCAATGTACAGCTGGGCGGCGCCCGCGAATGGTGGTATACATGCACGAAAGCCGAGCTTTGAGAGCGGACGAGCGCAGTGTGTATATAATACCACCATACATAAAGAGCAGTCAATCGCCTTTGTGGCGGATGGAAGTCATTACATAACGCCTTCATGTGTCCCTGTATGTGTACACAAGTGACAAAAAGCTTGACAAAAAGTTTGTTGGAGCAAAGAATCCTAATTTCTGATGGTATTATTCGCATGCGCTCAATCGATGATTTCGAGGGTACAAAAAGTTTGTATATAGAAAGTGGCACATATAGATCAATATTAAACGGCAATATGAAATGCGTAAAAACTGGGGGCATTTACGATTCACTTTAGAAATGATCTAACTCTATCAATAGCATATAATTCATAAATGACATCATGTTCATAACAATTAGGGTGCATTCTAAATAAGCATTTAGACTAAAATAGAAACATCGTAAAATGTGCTCGGTAAGTACATTTTTTTTGACAAGTGCACACCTAGTTACCAAGAATCCGTTGAGCTTTACACTTATTTGAATACAGATTAAAAAAGCATTGCCAATTAAATGCCTTGGTCACGGGCATTATAGGTGCCGCGGCCGGGATCGAACCCCGGACTTTCCATGTATAGTCAGGCGCCTTAGACCACTCGGCCACGGTAACGATCACTTTTTAAGGCAAAAACAACAACCTGTAGAAAGTCGAAAGCTGAGCTGAAGACACAAATATATTTTCATTATCAAAAACTATATTGAATATCTCTAAATTTATATTATCTCTCTTGTAAATTTACCCGTTGTAATGAAACACATTGTCATTATATAGATGGCCGCCCCGGGGGCCCTTTTGACAGACGAATTAATTGTTTTTGAAAAACGGTCTGCCTTGCTTGTTTTGCGTCGCTCGCGACAAACACTTTATGATATTTCATTCCCGACTTTAGACACGATAAACTGCTCGGTTTTATATATTACGCATACATGATCAAATTAACGCGTACATATACATAAATGCCGACAATCAGATCCTTATCAAATTGAATTAATCACCAACGGCAACGTTTTACCGACTAGGATAAAAAGTGCAATTCGTTCAGACAAAAAAAAAATGTTAATTGTTATTAACAGCAAAGGCGAAAGGGGGAAGTCCCAATCATCACGTATGTTTTTGTTTTATCATTTATTCAATCGCCTATTGATTCATTTATTTATCTAATTCTTCATTTGTTTATTCAAGTCATTTATTTCTTTGTTTGATGATTTATCTATTGATTGATTTTCTTTGTATTCATTCAAGACGCTGTATATTTCAATTCATTATTTAT
Source organism: Lytechinus pictus (assembly GCF_037042905.1). NCBI lineage: Eukaryota > Metazoa > Echinodermata > Echinoidea > Temnopleuroida > Toxopneustidae > Lytechinus > Lytechinus pictus. Next base: position 11,041,369 of record NC_087262.1, on the reverse strand, counting down.
TGTGTTCAATAAAGGATAGTTGCATGCACTTGTTAATTCTTGCTTTATAAAAAAGAAAATATTACAAAATTAGTAATCAGATGAAAATGATAAATATAAAGAACAGAATTAGTATATAGATACAGATATTAATAGCGATGATAGCATAAACGTTATACACCTACGAAAATAATTAACATTAATTATTTTCGTAATGACAGAATGACAAATCTTATTTAAAACCTTTGGAATAATGATTATTTTATTTTCCTTTCTAAAAAAACCCAAACCTCCGGAATAATATTAAAAAATGTTTGGATTAACGAACCCTTTTCATTTTCCAACACCTTCGGCGATGTACAATTTGCGTTTTTTTTGGGGATCACAAACTTCGGTATATTCGAAGCTTTGACTATACTTTGACATAAAGAATATCGTCCATAAGTTATAGCTTAATTTACCTCAAAACTGCACGTGATGGTTCCTTCGATCACTGTTATGACATAATTCATAGAAAAGTGCCCAGATTTCGTATTATTGTATAATCAGATGACCTGTCGCCGTATAGTAATAGCTGTATAAAGAGTTTATTTTCAATTGGTCTAATGCCAATTTGTCCAATTACCAACTCGTCTACTATCATTTGGCTCGGTGTAAAAATGGCAGAGGTAAAAATGGCAGAGGTAATAATGACAGAGGTAAAAATGGCAGAGGTAAAAATGGCAGAGGTAAAAATGGCAGAGGTAAAATGGCAGAGGCTAAAATGACAGAGGTGTAGATCATGGGATGCTACATCAACAAGGAAAAGACAGAGCCTTTTCAGTTAATATCGGTATAATTATTGGCCTTGAAGGGACTCCTATCGATGGAATGAGCTTTATGAACTGAAAAGATATTATTTAGAGTTTTTATTCATTTTAGGTCAGCTCTATACTTTATCGTTGATATGATTAAACTCAAACGTTTTCATGCCATAATGATTTCAATTAGTGAGTGATGAAATGATTTATCTTGGCCATTTTGTAGAGTAGAACAGCAGTTAATCACATACATACCAAACGAATTTTAATGTAAACACCAAATGTGCGCTACCATTAACACACTGAAATAGACAAGTTCGGGATTTCTTCGAACCACTTGCATTACTTTGATTACTTTGAAAAATAACAAAACGTTCTGTAATAAAAGTAATTTTTCATATTTCAACATCATAATGGATCCGAATAGACATTGATATGATACGTATACAGTTCAATGTAAATTATATAATAATAGCAATCAGCGTTCAGTTATTCAGAGCATTACCTCATTGCAGCTAGTCCAAGTGGATGTCAGGTTCCTAAACTAGTTTCTATGGTTACGGTTACCGCATGAATGTTGAAATGTGTAGCGAATCAAGGATTTTATTTCAAATTTATTTACTGTAATTACTCTGCCATTATTACCTCTGCCATTTTTACCTCTGCCATTTTTACCTCTGCCATTTTTACCTCTGCCATTTTTACCTCTGCCATTTTTACCTCTGCCATTTTTACCTCTGCCATTTTTACCTCTGCCATTATTACCTCTGCCATTTTTACCTCTGCCATTTTTACCTCTGCCATTTTTACCTCTGCCATTATTACCTCTGCCATTTTTACCTCTGCCATTATTACCTCTGCCATTTTTACACCGATGAATTAATTGATTAATTTTAATTCAGTGAATTATCCAATATCTGACATTCTGTAACGCTTAGGTCAACATTACTTGATTTCTACTTTACTGAACTTTAATCTTCTGATAAATCTATCAATGTTGTGAAACCAAAGAAGGGCCTTTCCCCTTACGTCATCCCATTTTAGTAGACTTGTTAAGAGGTTGAACACTGCATTTTTGAGTACAAATGTCCCACTTGGCATAAATGTTCTTTGACTCAAAAGAAATAGATTCATCCAAAGAGACACGCTGTATCTATGCAAATAAGCAAGTAATTTGCATAAATTTGCATCATTTATGTCGATATAGTGAAAACAAGTATTTAAGAATAAATTTTTAACCAGAACTGCCCTAAAATTGGAAATAAAGACTTAGGGTAAGAAAGGGAAGAAAATTGTCATAAAGTGATTGGGATATCCTTGTTTTTTATTACCTAATTTACATATATTATGCAAATTATAATTTAAAACAGAGTGTTTTTTCATGAATCCTAAACTGTTTCATAAATAACAGCAATTAATACACAATGTCAACATTCTACATTAAAGAGAATATATTAGCGAAAACATCGATATGCTTCATGACAGTATTAGTGTCTTAATTTGCTTAGAAAGAGGGCAAATATATCAAAATGTAAGACGTGATATTGCGCTAAAACGAGACCAAAACAACCTCTATGTCACAGTCACACTCACGAATCGGACAATAAAGCGACCAATGGTATGTCATTCGAGATAACACAATCCCAACACAATAGCTTCCATCGGCTTCTCGTATCGCTTTTGTTGGTGTGTCTGCCACACCGTAATGTATGATATATACGGCAAAATGCATTTCGGTATCGGTAAAACACTATTTGTTTTATTTGTTTCTAATTTGTTTCTCTTGGAAAATTTACAGGAGACATTGCTTTGCAGGTTACTGCTTTAATGAAGCTCTGGCACATGAATCATGACGAATATATCCTATACCTCAATCCATATTTTAACTTTATTAAAATATATATCTTTTGGAGACCCCGAAGTGGCAAAACTGCATCCTCCCGGCATTCCCGCTACTTTACAAAACCAGTTTGACTTGTATAATCGACTTGGAAAAGACAGATGTATGAGACATCAGTTAACATGATTCCTGAAAAAAAAATATATTTTTGTTTATTTAAGCCCACGGGAGCCCTCCGAATTTACCCCATCCCCTCTCCGTATTTCGACACTAAATACAAAAATATCGTGTTTTAAAGCCATCGGTATTAAAGGCAAATTGCATTTTTTGGTATAATAAAGCAACTTTTATATCTATATTCTTATATTTACATTTATCACTATTGATATTATTATAATTATTATTAATGTGATTATAATTATTATTATTACTATTATCATTATCATTATTAATATTAGTATTATTATTATTATTATTATTGCTCTGCCGTTTGTAATAATGCTCTAGCACAGTAAATGCTATAACCCAACAGGAGCATGCCTAGGATACCCTTTCCCCTTTTGGTTTTATGTATTCAAAAATAGTTTATTGTCTTTAGAACTCTTAAAAGATTACTTTTGTTTGTATTGATATCTTGGAATAGATTGAGAAGAAAATACTCTTCAATTGACGTGTAGATGAGCTGTGGTACATTGAAGAACAGCCACACATAAGCTCTAAAATACTCAACCCCCTTTATTGATTCCACTCTATGTTAAATTTATATATTTTTAGAGCCCAATCGGAAGAAAGATGCATTTCTATTACACACAGTAAAGCCTCTTTAGCTTCATTGAGACGATATTTAAAATGTACATGTATATTGTCAAAACAAAATAAAGGGTTGGGCAACTTCGACAGGCCATCGTCATGTACACAAATTATTTTATGCGATATAAAACAATGCCTTCTATGTCTTTTTTTTTCAAGAGGAGAACGTAAAGAGGCTTTACTGTGTGTAGTAGAAATGTATCTTTCTTCCGATTGAGCTCTAAAAATATTTAAAATTAACATAGAGTGAAATCAATAAAGGGGTTTGAGTATTTCAGAGCTTACGTGTGGCTGTTCTTCAATGTACAACAGCTCTTCTACATGTCAATTGTAGAGTATTTTCTTCTCAATCTATTCCAAGATATCAATACAAACAAAAGTAATCTTTTAAGAGTTCTAAAGACAATAAACTATTTTTGAATACATAAAACCAAAAGGGGAAAGGGTATCCTAGGCAAACTCCCGTTGGGTTATAGCCTTTACTGTGCTATAGAGCATTATTACAAACTGCTGAACAATAATAATACTACTACTACTACTAATAATAATATTAATAAATTTGAATTATAGATATAAAAGTTGCTTTATTATAAAAAAAAAACACGCAATTTGCCTTGCCGGTGGCGTTAAAACACGATATTTTTTTTTATTTAGTGCCGAAATACGGAAAGGGGATGGGGTAAATTCGGAGGGCTCCCGTGGGCTTAAATAAAAAAAAAATCTTCAGGAATCATGTTAACTGATGTCTCATACATCTTTCTTTTCCAAGTCGATTATACAAGTCAAACTGGTTTTGTAAAGTAGCGGGAATGCCGGGAGGATGCAGTTTTGCCACTTCGGGGTCTCCAAAAGATATATATTTTAATAAAGTTAAAATATGGATTGAGGTATAGGGTATATTCGTCATGATTCATGTGCCAGAGCTTCATTAAAGCAGTAACCTGCAAAGCAATGTCTCCTGTAAATTTTCCAAGAGAAACAAATTAGAAACAAAACAAATGGTGTTTTACCGATACCGAAATGCATTTTGCCCGTATATACCATAGATTACGGTGTGGCAGACACACCAACAAAAGCGATACGAGAAGCCGATGGAAGCTATTATGTTGGGATTGTGTTATCTCGAATGACATACCATTGATCGCTTTATTGTCCGATTCGTGAGTGTGACTGTGACATAGAGGTTGTTTTGGTCTCGTTTTAGCGCAATATCACGTCTTACATTTTGATATATTTGCCCTCTTTCTCAGCAAATTAAGACACTAATACTGTCATGAAGCATATCGATGTTTTCGCTAATATATTCTCTTTAATGTAGAATGTTGACATTGTGTATTAATTGCTGTTATCTATAAAACAGTTCAGGATTCATGAAAAAATAATTTGCATAATATATGTAAATTAGATAATAATAAACAAGGATATCCCAATCCTTTTATGACAATTTTCTTCCCTTTCTTACCCTAAGCCTTTATTTCCAATTTTAGGGCAGTTCTGGTTAAATATATATTCTTAAATACTTGTTTTCGCTATATCGACATAATATGCAAATGTATGCAAATTACTTGCTTATTTGCATAGATACAGCGTGTCTCTTTGGATGAATCTATTTCTTTTGAGTCAAGGAACATTTGTGCCAAGTGGGACATTTGTACTAAAAAATGCAGCGTTCACCCCTTTTTTTGCAGTTAACAAGTCTACTATTTCGACGAAATAGGGTTTCCATTTGCCTATGATCTGGAAGAGATTCACACGCACATACGGTTTGAAAGCATAAAGCACCAGATTAATCACATTTGAGTCATAATAATGGACCTATTTGACGCATGATTGTTGGTTTAAAAAGAAAACTAAGTGCTGTGTAAAGTTTAACACGATGTTGGTTGAAATTTCTGCATGTTCATTAATCTTACTTCCTAGATAAGAAATATCAATTCATCATTTAATCTTCCTCTATATAGCGTATACAGTAGGTGACACTAGCGTACCTACGGGGGGGGGGCAGGGGGGGCACTCTTTTTTCTGGAACAATAACCTTTATTTTTGATTGAAGACCTTTTTTTTTTTTTTTTTTTGCTTGTCAATTTTTTTGGCGGCCGATTTTGCCCCCCCTGTGGAAAATCCTAGGTACGCCACTGGTAGGTGATCGTGAGTATTGATAAGAAATTTATATCATTCTTTATTTAAAAAATAAACCAGTGAATTTAGCTGCAATGCACGACGTTAAAAATTGTATTCCATTAAAACTTTCACTCACATAGTCTGAAATGTTCGAGATGTTCCTTGAATACGAAAAGGAATTAGGGGTTTGTTTTTCTGGTTGGTGTGAAAATAAGTAATGAATTTGACAAAACTTGCTTCATTTTCGGAATATCGAACATTCGCGATAGCGAACCTTTTCGTATTCGTACTAATAAACCTTTGGAATAACGATTTGGATTATTCGAACCTTCGGAATCACAAGCTGTCACCAGCGCGAATGCCCCTTTCGTGGGTCACCATAAGCGAAGCCAAGATGCGATCGTTGCAAAAAAAGAGCGCCCCCAGTCTACTCTGTAGGTAGGAATAATCGCTGGGTGTTGTGGCGTGCGCCTGTAATCCAAGCTGTGGGGAAGTTACAAATTGATGCAGAGGTTCGAGGTTCGAGCCCTGGTCACGTCTTTCGGATGGTGACGTTAAAGGTCGGTCCCAGACGTAAATAATCATATCTGATTGATACACGTCTGACAAAACTCAAATACACACACATACACTCGCTGGGACTTACTGGCGTACATAATAGGGGCTTGGAAGAGCCCCCCCCCCCCCCCACCCTCCCCAAACGTTTCAGGACCAAGTGGGGAAAAGGGCAAAACGGAAAGAAAGGAAAAGCGAAGATGGTGAAATAGGAGATTATTTTATGAATATTGTGTAAAAATCTATCACAAATTTAGATTCTCGTTTTGAAAAGATAATTTTCCTCGCTCTCTTGCAGCTTTTTAGAAATGTTACCCCAGCGCAGCATACGGCATGTCTGAGGCCCGTAACACAAAGCTTAGCAATGATCAGAGAACATTTTTCTACGATTGATTCCATTGACTACAATGTACAATCAATCGTGAAAATTTAGTGTACAATTAATTGCTAACCTTTGTGTTACGGGCCCCAGGTCCCCACAAGAAGTTTGACGCTATTGCCGGGAGTGGAAAATGTACTTCCCTTGCACTCTAGAACAGTGAAATGTTAAATCAACATTTAAAAAGTTGGAGGAGTGATAGCCTTTTCTAAATGTTGCATTAACCACTGAAATGGTTCGACCCAGCACTTTAAATGTTGGATTCAGCTGTATGGAAGGTTGCATGTATAACATTTGGAAAAGGTTGTCACTTCTCCACACTGCAAAATCTCTGGTGTTGATTTAACACCAGCCCGGAATCTAGATATGTCCACACCAGAGAGGTGTTAAACAACTCCAGTTTCGTTTTGGTCTAACATCAGAAAGGTGTTTATACAACACCAATTAGTATTAAACATGTTAAAACAGCATCGGTTTGATTCCAAACTGGTGTTGTTTCAATACTTCTCTGGTGTGGACATAATAGATTCCGGGCTGGTGTTAAATAAACACCGGAGTTTTTGCAGTGCAACGTTTCAAATGTCGATTTAACATTTCATTTTTAGAGTGTGTTTGTGTGTGGGGGTGGGTGTGTGTGACGAGCGTCGATTCATGCAAGAATCAGACGACATTGATAACAACATTATATATTGATTTGATCATACATTCAGAGGCAGCATGCATGCATTGATATTATTATATACTTTACTTCTTTCCTCCTCATCTTTTTCTTTTTTACCATCTCCTCTTTTTTTACTAGGCCTACTTGATAAGAATCGTTTAGGCAACCACCCCTGAATTGCACTGATTTTATATTCTATATTTCAGACTTAAAAATGTGTCATTTGTTGCATGGAGGCTTAAAGAGCAATGGTTATTAGCGATGCATTGTCAAGAGAAAAACTCGTAGTATTATGTCTTCAGATGATTGATACATCGTGTGCCGCCCGATGCCAAGGTGATCAAAATGCATATGTTTAATTTGTCACGTTGACTCGAAAGCAATATATCTCCGCTTTTGTCAACATAGAAATCAATAAAGCTCGATAATATGATGTATCGTTCTATTCTATTTCAAGCGGGGCTCAACCTCCATCAATTTCAAGCTCCATGGCTTAAGATGACGGTCTTCCACATTTGATATGTACACTGTTAGAAAAAACAGAAGGTTTTACAGAAGAAAACAAAAAACACCCCCCCCCCCCGATTTTACAAAAAGAAATAACCAAATCATTCCGTAAATTGTTATAAGAGGAAATATTTTTTTTTACAATTTTACAGAACAGGACTGTTTTAAAAAGGGGGAAACAGTTTTATTACAATAAATTTGTAAGGTTGCATACATTAAATACATTTTTTGTGTGTAATTTTAAACAAATGCATGTAAGTTTACACAATGCAGTGAGATTACAGGTGTTCTCGAGACTATGTTGCAGGAAGTGGAAATTTAAGTGTTTTAGGTTGATATACGGTATATATATATTTCTATTCAAGACGTATACATGTTTCAATAATTTAAAAAGAGAGTATAATTATATTTTAATTAGAATGATGGAATGTATGTTAATCATTATGCTGTTTGCTTATGACATGTTATGTGGAAATACGATTAAATATGCCTATACATATACTTTTTTATTGGAATGTGAAAATAGTATCAAATTGATTAATGTAGAAATAGAAAACGAAATTCGGATGATTGCATGGAGAGGGTGCGACAGAGAGATAGAGAAAGAAAGAATGAAAGAAAGAAAGAATAAAAGAAGAATTTCAAGTGACTGAAGAGAGTGGAAAGAGGAAGGGGAAGGATAGATATAGTGTATAACTAGAAATAAACTAAAGGAAAGAGAAAAAAGTAAGGAAATATTAGGGGATCAAATATTGGTTAGAAAGAAAAATGGAGCTGGAAAACTTCGTGATGGCTAGTTCTTCGAAATCATTGATGGTACAGCAAACACAAGTATCTCGCATCGTCTCCTGGCATCGCAAATCATAAATATGTTTCTGTTTTCGTAACAGTAGCTTTGATAGTAGCAAAAACAGATATCAACCCGTCGTATTTTTACTCTGGTGGAGAGGAGCATTCGCGAATGTTTCTTCCTTTACGCTCGAATGGCGGATGGGTTTCCATACAACGACTTCAAGTTAACTCGATATTTTGAGAACGATTTAGATACTGTCATGACCACGATGACTGTAAAAAAATGGTCTTGTCATATTCGTATGTTAACCTGGTCATAGGAGATGGCTCCCCCCCCCCCCTCTCTCTCTCTCTCTCCATGACACAATCTGTTACGCAGATGGAGCCTGACAGACAGATAAACGAAAGACACACACTAAATTTGCGATGTCGTTGTGAACGGAGGCGTAATGTGCCAATCAAAAAAATTAGGGCTACAATAAGGCGTATACGTGACAAAATTTATATTTCAAGAAGATACGAGAGAGCGAAAATCTTGTTCTCTTCAAAATTAAAATTTTATTGTCTAAATTTAAATTTGTAATTTTGGCATAATATTACAACTAAACTATACTATTTCACTCTTGTATTTTCCTTACTTTATGTTTCTTATTGCTTCTTCTTTTTTTTTCTTCAGTGTCGTACGTAGAACTTTGGGGCAGTGCCCCACTAATCACCCCCCACCCGTACTTACGCCACTGTTTATGAAGCTATAGTCAACCAAATTCTTTTAAAACGCGATAGAATCGCCACCATCGATCTTTAAAAAATTCATTTTAACAATATGCATTCACTCGTCGCTATGCACATTTCCACTCTACCAGCCAAGGCCTTTCATGAATATAAATAAGTTTTCAACAAAAAAGAAAAATGAATCATGAATGGCACCATACTTTTAATCAGTAGTATGATACGGACCGTGATTGAAAGGTTTCCAAGTATATAGAAAATATTGGCATGAATATAAAGGATTTACCTTCACTTGGTTTATCAATATTCCACGTCAAAACGATCTCTCTCCGGCGAGAAGAAAAGAATATGGCGTATTATTGACTCTCGGCCTGATCACATTTCCCAAATGCAGTCAACAGCTATACATCTTTGAAAAAAATCATTTCGAAGTAAAAACGTGGAATAGAAATCAAACTCTTTTGCAGTCACGACTGTTGCATCTGAAGCGAGTTTAAACATTCATCATTGTCCCGAGTTCTTTTGCTGCGTGCAAATGAAAAAATAGTGGTCCATTTATATTACCTGAGTCACCTTGCATTCTAACGATTTTTTTTTTTACGATGGCGGGAGTTTTATGGATGAAAATCCTCTTTCATGGATTTGTTTCCCCGGGAGGAACTATTTCTCGTCTGCCTGTTATATATACAGTGATTATTGCAACATTTAGTGTAGTTGAAGACTTTTGCTGTTCCCCCGTGGGGATACTCTGTAGTATATGGCTTCCTACCTTTCACATCCATGTTTTTGTAAGATATAGCGGTAATAAGATTTTTATTAATTTTTCTTGCACGATATAGTTCAGCAGCTGTCGATACAGCTGATATTAATTATTGTTCATCACAGAACATGTGAAATTATAAGATTTCTTGTAGAAATCAAAAAATTTTATTTTAAAGTTTAAGGGTGTATGGGCAGCGTCAGGGTGGTTATGCCTCACAAAATATGTTTTTGTAACCCATTTGGGCCTCAGACCCATATTTATTTCCGAATTCGATATCGGTGATTCCGGGCAGTGATTTCCAACAGTGTAACTTATAATCACTATCTCTATATCTAATTCGCCAATGCATTTCCGTATCCTCTGGACTTTGCAATGATGTTGATGTTGTTTTTTTCGTTTCACTCGCTCGAGTTTTCAAGCACTGGCGTACAGATAAGGAGGGGGGCTTGGGAACATGGACCCCAAACTCTTCACGACCAATAAATAAAAGGAAAAAGGGTTAAAAAAAACAAACAAAGGAAATGAGTGACATGTGATATATATTACTCTTTGACTATTATGTCGAATTCAATCAGGAAAAAAAGATTTTTGCAAAGGGTAAAACGACACAAAATTGCTCGTTCGCTTCGCTCGCTCTTTTTTTTCCTTCTTCTTCTATTATTTTCTCCTTAACCATCTTCTTCTCTCTCTCTTTCGTTTTCTATTATTTCCCTATTCAGTCTTTCAAAAAGGGACAGATACTGAAACCTTACGCATTTTAACCACTGGCGAAAATCCTTGCGTCACACCTATTGTTCAGGGGGGGGGGGTGACGCGAGGATTTACGCCAGTGATTTTTACTTTTTTTTAATTAAAAGAACCAGGGGCGGCGGAGCGAAGTTGAAAGTGGGGGCACAGGGACAAAGGGTACCTTTTCATTTGAAAAGAAAAAATGACTTAACCACAGTGGCGTTATGGGGCAGAAATATTGAGGGAGCTAGATATTTCGTATATTATAAATTTATAAGAAGCTGTGCAAACCGAACGAGCAAAACATTTTTATAACGAAAATCCAATTTTGTGATAGATTTTGACAACTAATAAAAAAATAATAATATCATATGTAACCCTTCTTTCTTATTTTCTTGATCGTGAAAATTTTTGGGAGGGTCAAGAGCCCCCCCCCCCCCCCATGGGCGGAAATCCCAAGGGGGACAGGGGGGACATGTCCCCCCTACTCAAAATAGTAGGGGGGACACAATATCAAATGTCCCCCCTACTATTTTTTGTATTTTATGATGGTAAGAAATACATCATTCTAAATCGAAATATAACATGTATTTTGGGACGAGATGACCGTACTTTTGGGATGATAACCTTTTTTTGCTTGTCAAATTTTCCCGCCCCTTGTCCCCATAGGCGGATCCAGCGGGGCCGAGCCCCCCCCCCCCCTATTGGCAGAGCAAAAAAAGAAAAAAAAGGGAAAGAAAGAAGGAAAAAGGAAAAGAGAGGAGAAAAGAAGAGAAGGACGACGAGTGCATAAAATAAGTTGAGGGGAAGACTTGGAAAATAATAATAATAATAATAATAATTAACATTTATATAGCGCTTAATACAACCGTTTCTAAGCGCATTGGAAAGAGAAAAAAGAGGTAGCAAAATACAGTGAAAGAGAACAGGATATGGAATTGAGAGGACTGCTTAATGAGGTAAGATTTGAGGAGTGTTTTGAAAGATTCGACAGTGGATGCATTACGGATGGAGATGGGGAGATTGTTCCAGAGTTTAGGGGCAAGAGCAGAAAAAGCACGATCGCCATAACGGGTAAAAGTGCGGGGTCCTAGAGATAGTCGAAGGTGAGCAGTAGAAGAAGATCGGAGACGTTGAGTTGCAGAGGATGAGTGACAGAGAGAGATAAGATTTTGAAGGTAGGATGGGGCGAGACCATGGATGATTTTATAGACAAGGAGAAGGAGCTTGAAAATAATTCTATTATGAACCTGAAGCCAATGGAGGGAGTAGAGAATAGGGGTGATATGTTCAAATTTCTTAGTGAGGGTTACCAATCTAGCTGCAGTATTTTGAATTCTTTGAAGGGGGGCTATACTAGATTGAGGTAAACCAGCAAGTAAAGCATTACAATAATCTAAATGGGATGATACAAAGGCATGTACTATACGTTCAGTAGATGATTTATCAAGATACTTTCTTAACTTCCCTATCTTACAAATACCCCATGATGCACAACGACAAACATTTCTGATATGCTGGTTAAGGGTCAAGTTGTTATCAATAATAACTCCAAGATCCCTTACAGTATCTGAACCACTGATATTTCCAGCGAGAAAATCTAAACAAGGTAAATGACCTGAACTCCTAAACCTAGAGAAAACATGCAGCATCTCAGTTTTTAGTTCATTGAGCTGAACCTTGTTGTCGAATGACCAACGCTCGATATCAGCAATACAGGCAGACAGTCTTTGAACAGCAACTCCTCGATCTGCTGGCTTCATGGTGAGATATATCTGAGTATCATCAGCATAGGTAGTATACTGGATACCTGTATGAGAGTTGATAATCCTTCCTAAAGGACCAGTATATAGGATATACAAGAGGGGTCCGATAACGGAGCCTTGCGGGCAGTGGCGTAACAGGCGGGGGCAGGGGGGGGCAGTTTGCCCCCCCCCCCCCCTGGCAGAGCTCACCGGGAAAATAAAAAAAAACGGGAAAAAGAAAAAATAAGGGGAAGAAAGGGAAAGGGAAAGGAAAGAAAAAAGGGGAAAGGGAAAGGGAAAGGAAAAGGGAAAAGAAAACTAAGAAAAAACATAAAAAAGGGAAAACGGAAAGATAACGGGAAAAGGAAGGAAAAAAGAACAAGTGAGAAAGAACAATTCGCCCCGATATACAAATACATTATCATGATTAGTAAGACAGGGAAATAAATTAAAGATGACAAAAAGGCAAACAAAAGCGGGAAATAAAGGCAGAATGGAATTAGCCAAAATCTAAATTGGAAAATAAAGAAGAGGGACAAGATAACGTACACTATACCGGGCTGCTGAGGATTGAGATAACGAGCGGGAAGAAAAATGGATGGTATATAGCATAATGTCGTATGAAAGTCTATCATAAACTTGCTAAATCACCAAAGGCTCTGTCCAAGAGTCAAGACCCCGTGCAGTGGGGGCTCTTCATCTGCAACCTTTAATGGGTTCTATAACGGGCCCCTATATGGACCCTTCCTGCATTAAGCTGTACGTTGAAGCACTGGCGTACCGGGGGGTGGTTCCACAGCCAAGGGGAAATAAAAGAAAATAAAGGAGGCAGCGAAATGAGATGAATGAAAAAAATATATGACATGATATTTGCTATAATAATGTAAAAATCTATCACATAATTAGAATTTGATTTTAACAGGCCATTTTATTTCTGGCTCGCTTCGCTCGCTGGCGACTTTTTACAAATTTTCCCATATTTGCTATGGTGTGCCCCTCACAATATTTGGATGAATACGAGACACAACTGCATTGAATTTATGCGTTGTGTTTTAGCTATATAAATATACGCAATTTGATTAAAATAAGTGGCCATCTGTAAGGTTTAAAATGGCTTTGATATCAAGAGGTTCCGGGGCTCTGCCCTGGACCCCACCCATAAAGCACTGTTATATGGATGAGTTTAAACCATGTCCCACAAAAGTTCTACAACCAAACAAAAAAAATGAGGAAAGAAAGGAAAGTGTATCATATTTTTCTGAATATCACGTTAAAATCTATCTTCATGTTAGATTTTCATGAAAAGGTGATTTTTTTTTATCTCGCTCGCTTCGCTCGCTCGGGACCTATATTAAGCTACTTCTTGCCAGAAGCGCCATACTCGGCCCCCTCGAGCATATAGAGCTTCGCCCTGATGCTCACAATCATAGCAAAAATCCTGTTCACCGTGGCGTACAAAAAAGAGAGAAAAAAGGAAAGAGAGGAGGGTGAATATGATATCATCTTTTTAACATTATGTCAAAATCTATCACAAAATTTGATTTTTGCAATAAAAATGTCAAGAAATTTTGCTCGCTCGCTTTTATATATATATATATTTGCCCGATACGCCATATCGCCCCCTCAAAATTTTTGCCTTATGACGCCATTGCCAGTTCCATGATATGACCGGGAAATTTTTGGGTCTTGCCCCCCCCCCCCCCCCTGGCCACCGACCCCTGTTACGCCGCTGCTTGCGGGACACCATAGGGCAGAGAAAAGGGTTTAGAAAATGAACCATTCACGACAACCTTATGGCTTCGTCCGGCAAGGTAGGATTCCAACCAAAGAAGAACAGTTCCACTGAAGCCGTAATCATGTTCCAAACGTTGAAGAAGAACACCATGGTCCAGCGTGTCAAACGCAGCTGAGTAATCCAAAAGGATAAGAACAGCCTCTTGTCCTTTATCCACAGCAAGCAGAAGATCATTCTGAACCTTTAACAGGGCCGTTTCAGTAGAATGAAAGTGGCGATAAGCTGACTGATTTGGTGGAAACAGCCCTTTTTCATCAAGGTGAGTTCGGAGCTGAGCAGCAACAATTCTTTCAAGAACTTTACTAAGAAATGGCAAATTAGCAATAGGTCTGTAGTTCTTGAAATCATTAGTTTCCAGGCTTGGTTTTTTCAAAAGTGGCAAAACACAGGCTGTTTTAAAAGAATCTTTCGTGCCTCTATATAACATTTTCGCTCCCTCTTCGCGCTCGCATTACCTGTTAGGTGATTTACATATCTTGTTCAATATGGAGCTCAAATATCAAGTTTGGAAGTCAATATACAAAACATATTTCAACTCGGAAATCGATCATTATTTTGTGTGATTTACAAATTGATTTTTTAAAAGTGCTCTGTAAAAATGTCAGTTTTATGGTCTGAATAATTTTATCAACATTTGCTGCTTGCGCTGCGTGCTCGCAAATTTTGATTTATCAGGTATCTGTTATTTTCGTGTATTCCATAAAGTTTTCAAAATATCCCTCTTTCAGGTCTGATTGTCAAGACGTATCAGCTAGCGCTGCACGCTGGCATTTTGATTGGCGAGTTATGTATGTTTCAATATTGATTATACAACAAACTACTTAAAATCCCCTTTTCATGACAGTTTATCAAAAATGTTAGCTCGCGATTTGCGCTCGCATTAATGGTTAAAAATATATCAACTGATGCATCCTATTCATAATTACAAAAGTAAAATGTCCAGTTTTTATGCCATAATATCATCAGATTTCGCGCCCTAATTAGGCATTAATAAATACATAAATATGATATTAATTTAATAATTAAATTGTCCCTTTTGTTTCATCTCGCGCTTAGCTAGAGGAATAGGAAGATAGTCATCATTTTCATGATATGTTGTAAGGATGTCCCGCGGTCCTATGTCAAAACTCAAAGTAATAATAATGAAAATTTTAGCTCTTTTTTTTAAGTGCGATCCATATCCACCAGACAATTTTCCTACAAAGTGCTTGAAATATAAAGCTGTAATTGACTCTTTTTTCAGATCGGAATATCAAAGTTTCATGATTTTCGTGATTAAAGATGTATTTAGAATGCCTAGATTTTAGGTCTAAATATGAAACACGCGCGCGCAGTTTATTCAAATACTCAACTTGTTCTCTATTTAAATCATTATCCAGTTTCAGATCACAATATCAAAATTTTTTCTGCTCGCGCTTTGTTACCCATTAAGACGATACATATATCAACAATCAAAAAATGAGAGCGCGAAGCGCGAGCTGAAAAATTTGACATTCCGACCTAAATACTGGATATCCTAAGCACTTTTTGTAATCATGAACAGGATAGGTATATAATTATACAATTGATGCGAGCGCGAAGCGCGAGCGGAAACAAAATTGAGATTTCAGACCAAAAAACGAGACATTTTAAGCACTTTTCTAATTATGAAGAGGATAGGTATATAACTATACAATTGATGCGAGCGCGAGCGGAAACAAAATTGAGATTTCAGACCAAAAAACGAGACATTCTAAGCACTTTTCTAATTATGAAGAGGATAGGTATTTAACTATACAATTGATGCAAGCGCGAAGCGCGAGCGGAAATAAAAATGAGATTTCAGACCTAAAAGCGGGACATCTTAAGCACTTTTCTAATCATGAACAGGATATTATATAACTATACAATTGATGCGAGCGCGAAGCGCGTGCGGAAACAAAATTGATATTTAAGACCAAAAAACGAGACATTCTAAGCACCTTTCTAATCATGACGAGGATAGGTATATAATTATACAATGCGCGAGCGGAAACAAAATTGAGATTTTAGACCAAAAAACAAGACATTCTAAGCACTTTTCTAATTATGAAGAGGATAGGTATATAATTATACAATTGATGCGAGCGCGAAGCGCGAGCGGAAATAAAAATGAGATTTGAGACCTAAAAGCGGGACATCTTAAGCGCTTTTCTAATCATGAACAGGATATGTATATAACCATACAATTGATGCGAGATTTCAGACCTATAAACGGAAAATTCTATTCATGTTTTGTAAGTCAAGAAAATGATGGGTAATTGGATATATTCTTACATTAATAACGTGAGCGCGAAGCGCGAGCAGACATTTTTTTATATTCTGATCTGAAACTCCGCACTGAATGTTAAATGGTTTGAACAGAACAGGAAAAATCAGACGAACATAAGAATAAAGATTTGATCAAAATCCGACAAGGAAATCGAAGTTATTGCATTTTAAAGATTAGCATTATTCCGATGAAACAGTTTTAAGCATGTCTTCATTAATATTCAATGAGCAAACTTATGTCATATCCCCACTTGTTCTTTTGTATTTAATTATATAGAATTAGGTTTATTCAATATTTTCCCTTCAAGAATAAAGAACAGTTGAATTGACAACTGACTTAGTCCATTAGATATTCTTTGCTGCAAATTATTTCATTATAAGGGAGACATATCATTCACACTGGTATGAAAAAAATGAAACAATTTTGATTCCATGTAATAAAACAGGAAACAGAATAGTGGGATTGTGTCATCTTCAACCCACATGGGCGGAAATCCCAGAGGGGACAGGGGGACGTGTCCCCCTTACCAAAAATAGTAGGGGGACACACAGTGGCGTACCGTGGGTCACGGCATTGGGGGGGCACCAGCAAAAATTTTGAGTCGCTCAGTGAGCGCGCTCAATTACCAGGTATAGGCCTATTGACCTTATATAGAGACATTTTAAGGACTGTGCCATTGAACGGATATGTAATGTATCTCACTGATCAAATGATGCGAGCGCGAAGCGCGAGCTGAAAATTTTTGAAATTCATACCTAAAGAGGGTCAAAATAAGCTATTAAATAAAAAATAAAAAATACGTATCTGTCTCGCTAAACAAACAATGCGAGCGCGAAGCGCGAGCTGAAATTTTTGTATTTATTGACCCCAAACAGAGACAGTTTAAGGACTATTTTTTAGAAATCAAATAAGAGAATACATATCTCACCATACTCATCTAATTTGAGTGCCAAGCGCTTGCTGATTTTGTTAGAAAACATGAAAACCTTTTGTAGTCATTGTAATCATGATTAAAATACGCATCTCACTAATCAAATATTGTGAGCGCGAAGTGCGAGCTAAAAATTTAGGAAATTCAGACCTGAAGAGAAGCATTCTAAGGCTTGTTTGTAGGAATTTACGAAGACCATACGTACTTCACGTACAAAATGATGCGAGCGCGAAGCGCGAGCTGAAAATTTTGTATATATTGACCCCAAACAGGGACATTTTAAGGACTATTTCTTTTTTTGAATCCATTAAGAGTATGCATATCTCACCATAGTCATCCAATGCGAGTGCCAAGCGATTGCTGATTTTGTTAGAATCACATTCAAACACATGAAGAGCAGACAAATCTCATCAATCCACTAATTCGAACGTAAGCACGAACACGAACAAGGATTTTTTTTTATATACATACCTTAAAATGGGGCTATCACTTTAAGTAGTCATGAAAAGAAGCATATGTCACTACATAAAACAATAATAACTCGAAGTGCGATGATATATATTTGGTGCATATTGACTTGAAAACAGGACGTTTTGGTACAACATGATTGTACATGTATATCTCGTTAAACAGACAATGCTAGTACCAGGAATAATGAACAAATAGGCCCTGAGCACATAATGTTTCATAAAGTTATGAAGAAAAAAAATAATTCTTATGTAATATAACACAACATATAATATAATATAACATTATAATGTACAATAAATTCTTCTTTCCCACTACGTTTCTTTCTTCTCCCTTTTCTCCCGTTTTTTTTTTTTTTTTTTTTTTTTTTGCCAGCCGATTGGGGGGCACGTGCCCCCCCATGCCCCCCCCCCCGTAGTTACGCCACTGGGGACACAATATCAAATGTCCCCCTACTATTTTTGGTCTTTCATGAAGGAGAAAAATGCATCACTTCACAATCGAAATAATACAAGTATTTTGGACTAAATGACCTTACATTTTGGGTGAAAACCTTTTTTTTTCTGGGCTTGTCAATTTTCCAGACCCTGATTCCCTTACCTTTGGGGACAGATTTTCGCCCATGCCAACCCACCTATCAAATATTTATGACGACATGCATACCACCATTTTCATAAAATATTGCTAACCTTTAGAATTAAATAAAGTTCTTAACTATTTGTTATCAGATTTTCATAAAATTTATTTATTTAGATAAAATGTATTTGATAAAAATATTTTCAGCCCGGACTACCCCCAAAACAAGCTGCGTATCTGAATAAACATGCGTGCGTGTGTTTAGAGTAAGACCTAGTATCTGGGCATTTTTAATGCATTTTTTTAAATAAAATCAATAATGCGAGCGCGAAGCGCGAGCAGAAAATAATTGATATTTCGATGTGAAAAAGGGTGAATTTAAACAATATTTCAAGTACTGTGTCGGAAAATTCTGAAGGGGGGGGGGTTCTATTTTCATTACATTTCTGTCATTTATCATACCTACCACTAGCTTTTCAGGAGGTGCTGCCTATGGAAAATAACACATGCAGGACCCCCAAATTTTGGGGGTGCTTCACCCCCAGCATCCCTGCTTCCTATGGCCATGGGGCAGGGCGAAAAATGCTGTGAAATTTGATTTCTATTGTCTGACTTGTAATTGTTTGTACAAAACACGGGCGGTCGGGCGCGCGTACACCTGATTCGACATAAAACCTGGAAGTTTCAAGTCCAACCACATATGCCCATATCCCATATGTCCCTCCCCGCTATCAATTAGTGTGTAAACTATGGTTATCACGTATCGCGCGCGACCACTTCTGTATCGGAGTGCCGGAGCTTGATTGAGTCGCGTTTTAGGAGGGATGTTATTGGAATATGTGAAAGATTATGTAAATGATTTGCGATTGTCGGATGTGATTATCATGTACATTATAACATATTAAAAAAATACAGGGGGGAACCTGATTTCGTAGTGGTGCTGCCTATGGAAAATAATACACGCAGCACCCCCGCTTCCCAGGTCCTTGGGACTGACTCCAGATAGGGCACTTACAAGAAGGCAAGGGTGCACTTGCTCACATATAAAACGGGTCCTTCTCAAGGGGCACAGAAGACGTTCGTGGGGGCACCTTTCTTGGGTAAATAAGGGCACTGATTCCAGAAAGGGCATTTACAAGAAGGCAAGGGGCACTTGCACACACATAAAACGGGTTCTTCTCAGGTGAAAGGGGCAAGGGGCACTTAATGCCCCCAGCCCCCCCCCCCCCCCCCACGGATCGCCGTCCCTGAAAAGAATCCACAAACTTATTGTGCATTTTGAATCCTACATTTTCACTTTTATAATTTATAAAATGTCCCTAATGTTGTAATTTTCTGCTTCCTGATAGAAACCTTTATAGGCATACTTCTCAATTTGAAGTCATATATATTAAAGAAAGGTCTAACAAATAAATTTGCAATTAATCGCTTGTCTGCTTATTGGATGATGCATAGAGAAAATAATTATGGTCGATTTTTGTTCTTTTTGAGAGAGAGATGGACTACACACCAAATGAATAACAAACAATAAAGGGAAAAGAATAATAATTTAACAAATTGGATAGGCAAAATATACCAATCCCTTTCAAAGCAACAAATCACTACGTAAAAGAGAAGGGGTAACTGAACACAAGTAAAGTGAACAAAAAGAAGGGGGCACTATCTTGTTAATAAAAAAAAACTAAATGGAGAAGCAATCGAATGTACATTACTCTTTAAACACATAGATCTGTTAGCAATACAGTAAAGCTGTAGTAGACTAGTTAAATTCAAATCAATTCAAACCCAAAAATAATTGTTTAGTTTGAGAGCGGCCGACACGCCCACTCTGTTTGTTTGTTTTTGTATTTTCTTTCTTGATTTGCTGCATGCAAGTCATCGTACACCGTCGAGCGTGTGGTAGCATAACCGACTTGAGACTTGAGTACAGCAGAAATCATCTATTTTCGACTCTTTTAACATCATCTTCAAGATGGCATTTGCAACGAAAGTAATCTCCCGTAGTATGGTAACATCTGCAGCAAGAATGGCAGCTATTAAGAATGTCACAATCATAGGTGGAGGTCAAATGGGTGCCGGTATTGCTCAGGTAAAACGGATTATGTAGTCCCACATGACCACTTTTGTGTGTGGAATTTGTGTGTAAATCCCATTTAAAAAATAAATCAACATTTTATACTTCTTCTCTCACTTCTTCTCATTTTCTTTTTTCTTCACCTCCTCCTCTTCATCCTTCTTCCCCTCTTCAATTCTCGGTATGGTTTTAGTTTTTTACTTATTTCTGTTTTTTCTGCATTCTGCCTAGACAGCTGGCAGCCGTCTGTTTCGAGGAGTTTTTTTTACATTTTTTTTTTTTCTTTTCTTCGTACACAGACGGCTCGCTATCGTGCAGTCACCTTTAGGGGGTTAACAATGCAAAATCCCCCGACGGGGCTTATCGATTTTTGTCTCTATTTCATAAAAATATATAAAAAGAACTGTACCAAAAATAAATAAAGATTATTATTCCGTTTTGGCCTGAAATGCACCAAAACGGGGAAAAATAAACTTAAAAATAAAAGGGGAAAAAACAGTGACTTACTTCGGCTGTCGCGCAACTTCATTGCCCTGTTTTATCCGAACTTAATACATAAACATATGGCCATTGAGTCCCTGTACAGATCGAGCTAGAACTTCGGTCTCTGTATTTGGTTAGTGGAGCCAACGGAGTTCAGCGGAACAACAACATAACAGAGACCGAAGCTTTTGGTCTACATTCTGCCTAGCATGCCTCCTCAGACTTGACTTGTCTTGCTCTTGAGAAGTTGAGTCCTCATTTTGTCTTTCAAAGACAAAGTTCAACGTTAAATTCTTACATTTTTTCCTTCTTCCTCCTCAAGAGTCAAGTTCTTGAATCTTGTCCTTTTTATTCTTCTGGCTCTACCAGGTCCTTATTTTCATTTATTCAATCTCAAGCGAGATTCTGGATGCCTGATGAGCTGAAGGAACGCGTGCGCACTGGTTGATGTGGTGTTGTGAAAAATATATGATTTTTATTGCTCTTCACTCATGTGGAACAATTTTTTTTTCACTTTTTGCAATGTCATCACTATCATTGCTTTTCTCAAACTCTTCTTTATTGTTAACTTATCATTCAACAGGTAGCAGCACAGAGTGGACATGCAGTCACTGTTGTGGATCTGAGTCAAGATGTCTTGGACAACTCCAAGGCCTACATCCAGAAGAGCTTGGCCCGTGTCGCTAAAAAGAAATACGCTGAAGACCCAGATGTAAGATTTTATTTCTTAATTCACCAGCTCAACCACAAATAGATATTTTCCTGTTGAGCCATTTTGCAATTTAGGAACATACATACATAATTTAATTAAAACAAATTAGAATTCTATTAAATTGAAAGGCACCATACTCCAGCTGCAGGTAAAAGACATTTTCTGTGCTCTCTCTCTCTCTCTCTCTCTCTCTCTATATATAGGAAGTACCATTATCTGTATCATTTTTAAGTGTTTTTTGTCCTGTAATATAAAGCTCAGGGATTAATTGCAGCATGTCATTATAAAAATGATTGGATCAATCAGTTTGTTCTACAAAAATAATAAATAGGCTTTGTGTTTGAATTCTCGTAAGTTTCAAGCTAAATTTGTCAATGAAATGTTGGTTGATAAACAGTTCGGCTAGCCATAGACTAATTGGTGGTAGATCAAGTCGATATGAGACGAGATCCATGGACATAACCTAACTTGAAAATAGATAAAATGGTAAATGGGCTTAGTCGCAATTAGCCTAATAGCAGTTCAGACTAAATATTTATTAGACAAACTAGTTGAAGACAAACTATCATTAGACCATGTAGGGTTAGATGGAACAGAAAACATATAAAGCAGCTGTAGATCTATCAGCATTGTACCATTTTATTCCTTTTTAACAATTCCCTGCTCTTCTGTCTAGGGCGGCAAAGAGTTTGTGAACTCCATCTTGGGAAATATCAGTATGGTTACCGATGTGGAGGGCCCGGTGGGCACAGCAGACCTTGTGATAGAAGCCATCATTGAAAACATCAAGATCAAACAAGACCTCTTCAGCAAGTTAGACAAAATAGCACCAGCGTAAGTAGTTATTAATTTCTCCAGGGGAGTGTTTCACTGAAGCGTCTTGTCAATGATTTCTACTGACTAATTTGTTCTGAGCCAATCACATGCAAGGATATCAGTAGCTTATAACAAATAGCCAGTGAAATCTCTGTTTCATGAAATAAAAAAATCACATTTCCATCGTAACTAGGTCCAACCCTTGATATAAATATTATGTATTCTTTAAAGACATTCAAAAGGATTAGGAGGGCATATTGACAAAATACATGTAGTATGTTCATGCTGTAGGAGTGAATAAGAAATCAATAGAGAATGTGATAGAAATGTATCTTTTAGAATTAAAAGATGGTGTGCAATGTTGTATATCAGTTGAATATTGCAAAATCTGGAACCTACGGCTATGTATTTTATCCCTTCAATATTTATGTGCCTTGAGCACTGTGCAGAGTGAATTTGGCGTTTTATAACTTACTTTATTATCAGCATCATATTTGGTAACATGAGTAAATTATCATATTGTCATGGCGGTCTCACTCCAATTGTTGTTTTTACCATAGCATGAAAATATCCTTTTCATCTCGCCTTTATTCTGTACAGAAACACAATCTTTGCAAGCAACACATCATCATTACAAATCTCAGACATCGCCAGTGTAACGTCAAGAAAAGACAGATTTGGTGGACTTCATTTCTTCAATCCAGTATCCATGATGAAACTAGTTGAGGTAATTTATCTTTGTATATTCTAATTGTTTAGTCCTGTTGGTTTTGCCCCCCCCCCCCATCAGACAAGTGGAGGGGGTATTTTCAGGCCATTTTACCTGAAATTTTTTTTTGCAGCCATGTAAAACAAACAACTAAGTGCTGACTTGCTCTAAATGCAAACATCCAGGAGGAGAAGAAGAAGAAGAGGAAGGGGAAGGAGACAAAGACGAACAAGAAGCAGAAGAAGAAGAAGAAGAAGAAGAAGAAGCTGAAGAAGAAGAAGAAGAAGCTGAAGAAGAAGAAGGAGGAGGAGAAGGATCAGAAGAAGATCTTTAAACCATTTAGCATTCAAAACTTTTTCTAATTTCATTTCTTATTTTCTCTCTTCTGTAGGTGGTGAGAATAAACGATACAAGTGATGAGACGTATAACAGCCTTATGGATTTCTCAAAAGCTGTTGGCAAGACACCAATCACATGCAGAGTGAGTTCTTTTCCTTACTTTATATGCCACATAAAATCAACTTAATCTGCTTTTTCTCCTCAAATTGGCAATGATCATCAATTTTATATTGATTTTCTTATTCTAATAAATTAAATATAGATGTAACAGTCTAAATGAGAGATGATAGCAAGGTGGAAACAAATGTTACCAATTTGCATATATTATTTAAGCTGCAATTTTGTTCTTTTTATTACATTATTAGAGTGCTTAATGATTACATTAAGTTAAACAGCTAATATGGAAGAACATCACACAGTTAATGGAAATGGTATCATTATTTTCATTCCTTTTTTTCACTATCTAATCATATTCCATATGTGATCATTGCTAGGATAAAGAAAACCTGCAAAACTGCCTCCTAAATGATATTATATATCTCTTATGATTGGAGAGGGGACAGTAGGGAGAGTGTATTTCCATGATTTTATTGCTTATTCGTTTACTGTATGCATTTATGCAAGGAATTGAAAATTGTACTGGTTGTTCAAGTCACAAAAATATTTTTATTGCTTTTTTATTCACCCTATATATATGTATGTGGGGATTTTGAAAAAATTGCTGGTTGCTGAAGTCGTTATAAAACTACCATATGTTATTCACCTAATCACCTTAAAGGGGAAATAATATAGGGTATTTATATTGCGCACATATCCACCTTGTTAGGTGCTCAAGGCGCTCCTATATTACCCGGCTAAGCTAGGCGTTCATAGTGCACACAGCTTTTTAAGGAATTACTTCCTACCGGTACCCATTTACCTCACCTGGGTTGAGTGCAGCACATTGTGGATCAGTTTCTTGCCGAAGGAAATTCACCCTAACAGGTTGATTTAATAAAAGCATAACGATTCGAGAAACAATAATAAGTCATACCCATCAGTCCTCTGGTTTACAGGAATAAGGCATTTTGAGTAGCATGGTCCAGTATGCGATCATCATGTATGATAAGGTGGGGAAATGTTCTTAGATTGCTTAATGTGTGTTACAAAACTGATTTAACTGTAAAATGGAAATCATTTTGGTCATGGAGCGTGAAGAGTACGAGAGAACTACAGATAATTACTGTCTAAATGCACAAGTTGTATGCATGCATGCCAGCTTCCGATGTCTGGGGTAATGATATAACTGTATTAAAGCGCTTAGCGACGTCATTCCGATGTATTAAGCGCTATACAAAAACAGATTATTATTGTTATTATTATTATTATCATTATTATCATTATTAATTTTATTATTATTATTATTGGTAGTATTATTATCATTGTTGTTGTTGCTGTTGTTATTATCATCATCATTATGTTGAATCTCGGGGGACCACAGAAAGCTGTTTGGCTTTTGATAAATTATTCTGAGAGGAAGTAAATAACATTATGTTTTTAAAGATATCATGGGTTCAGTTTCACAAAAATTCATGCTTAAATAACCACCAACATCCACGCCGTATTCAGTGCATAATCTGACGAAGATGCCATAGTGGGTGTTCCCTATAGAGCACGATTTGACTAATGCAGTGATACACTACATTTGGCACACAACTTGGAATTTATTTGTAAGTCACATAATTCTTAGTGAAACATACCCCTGGTTTGAATAATGGAATTTTATGCAGATTCTACTAGTACTTCAGTTACTTTTTCATTTCAGTTTATTTAAAATCCACTTGATTTTGCGGAAATTAAATTTACACGTAATGTGAACATGACTTGTAATTAATGTACATGTATGTATGAATAACTTGTGTTTAAATAATTTTGAAAGTGGAAAATAAATGGATTGAATTGAAAAATATGCCCTTTTCATATTTCCCCATTTAGGATACCCCAGGCTTTGTTGTGAACAGGTTGCTCGTACCATACATGGGTGAAGCAATAAGGATGGTAGAAAGAGGTGAGTAGAATCTAACGGTGCTATGTCAGGAAATCCTGAGGCAGCAACGTATACATTCTTGTGGAGGGGTTGGTGTGGCACTCTGAACCATCCTCTGTCATATTTTTATTTTTTACTGTTAAGGATAGAAGACCTCACACCACCACCCTCATCATCGGCCAACCCAGCTGTGTCAGGGAAATTGCCATTTGGTCTAAGACTCACTTGGTCTCATCCCACGGTTCCGTGACCTTTGCTCCAGATGGCGACAATTTCTCCGCTCTAAATTCCACACACTAATCAAACGACCAACGTCAACCCTGGGTTTAACACTATACCCTACCCTAAACCTAACATAAAACCCTATTGCAACCCTAACCCTACATGTACATCTTAGACGAAATTAAGCCTGGAGCAATTGTCGCAGAAGCGAATGTCGTGTCGCCCATCCCACATAGTCTAATCCTTGTTCATCTACAATAAGTTTGACTACTATTTGGTCTAAACGCTATTTTATTACAGTTTTGTCTAATTTCCAGCTAGGCATTCCCAGTTTGTCTGATGATCTACTTGGTCTAAAATCTGTCTATGTAAATGATAAAATGTTCATTTGGCAAAGTGCAAATTGATTAATAGTTTTCGAAGTGGTTATTAGACCATCTGGACATTAGGCTTATTGAGAATTAGACTAGCTGGTATTAGATCAAGTGTAGTGTTGACCAAGCAATAATTATAACAAATTGATACTAGACCAAATGGGTTAAGCCCATGTGGTATTTTAATATCCATGGCCCGAATTCACAAAGGTGGTTTCGGTTGAACCCATAGTTTATGCAGATTTCCTGTATAAATTACGCTTAATATGCCGCGTATACTGAAAGTGTCCAATGCTGATGCACACCAAATTGATGCCTCTTGCCATAGTTAAGTACGCTATTTTAGTAAAGAGTCCACTGTATTAACAGTGGGCTCATTAATTCAAAACAGTGGACTCGTGAATAAAATAGCGTACTTATCCATGGCAACAGGCGTCAATTTGGCGCACTGACAAAAGCACATCCGCATTGGACATTTTTTAATATTTGCGGTAAATAAGCATACTAGTAATTTATACAGGAAATCTACATAAACCATGGGTTCAAATGATGGTTTAAAAAAAAACCTTTGTGAATTCAGGCCTAAGATGTGGATGAACTGCTTAGAGACCAAATTAATATAACTCTGCATTGTAGTCAGGGAAGGAAATAATTTGTATTTTTTAGGGGCTATCTTCTATTTCCACATGGAGGGATTGCAGAAATTTTGGGGGCTATTTCTTTCATTTTAAGGGCTACTTTTCAGGGGGAAACAAGCACTAGCAGTTATGCAATAAAAGCAAATATTATTCTGCCACAGTTCGAATACTGATTTTCTAAATAATCTTGAATATTTTTTGTGATAATAATCTTGGGGTGACTCTAAAAAGAATGGTCACTCCAAAGCATGCATTTTTGGGGAAATTTAGAGGCTATTTGGGCTGTCATGAGGGCAAAATCACCCATTGCCCTCATGGATTTCCTATGCTGATTATAATGAGACTCTCTGCATACCATTTCTCCCAGTCCCAAGTTAACCAAACTTCCAGAAATGTGTAAAGTCTTTAAAAGTCAAAGGATGACTAAAATTGCTGCGTGATGTGTTAAATCAGTGTGTAATTTCAGGATCATTAATTTATAAGTTCTTTGTAATTTTTCTTTGATCCTTCCACTTTTCTTGTACCAGGTAAATATTTTCACTTATGTATGTAATTTATTTGAAATATTCCATATTTCTTGACTTGTATGTTTTTATGAAAGTAGTGGTAAATAAAGTTTGAATTTTAATTTCAATTTCAGTTCAACAATGCTCTTTTCAAAAAAGCTTTTGAATCTGTGCCAGGCAGTTTTGCAAAGTTAACAAACCTGTGTTTGATTAGGAAAATGATTATGAAGAAGTCTCCTACTTTCCTTTCAGTTCATTTTCTGTGATTCAGGTACATTCAGAGTCAAGAGGAGTGGGTACCATTTTATAGAAGAACATGCACTTGTATTACATGACAAACTAGAAAATTGATGAAAAGCAGCAATACAATCCAAAAAGTGGTAGATAAGGAAGAATTTTATTTACTGTCCAAAGGTTAATCCCCTACTAATAAGAACTGGTTAGGAGTTTGAGAAGAAATTGTGAGTAAAGGATTTCTCTAAGCGCTAATGCAAACCATGGTTGATGTAGAGTGGGTAGTAAAACATGCATGTAGTAATGTCTAGTAGCCCAATTTGGGTAACGATTTTGCACTTACTGGGTATCTTGTCATATCTTTATACCTGAATTTGCACATTTCACTTAGCAAAAAGAGACAATACACAAGTCCTTTTTTAGTACATTTTTCTCATTTTAATCATATTCCATGTATGATCGCTTGCATTTACATTAAAGTAAAAATGCAAAAATGCCTCCTTATAATGACAGGTCCATCAATATTTTTACAGAAGATATGAAAAATCTGATAATAATAATAATCAGTTCTTGTAAAGTGCATATCATGTTGTCTAACGTCTCTATGTGCTGCCAAATGGACCTTGCATTATTAATACTCTGGGTTTAGCCCAGCAAGCCTTTTGTGAGTAAATTTATTTTGCTGAAAGAAAACATGCCATGGCTGGGATTTGAACCTGCTGCAACCCTCTGTTTCAAAGTCCAAAGACTAATCCACCTGGCTGGAACACTCCATGTAAAATGGAGTTTGGAAGTCAACCAGCCCATAGATTTTTCCATTAATTGGATTTTTTTTTCTTTTTTTTTTCTAGGTGATGCTACCATGAGGGATGTGGACATTGGTATGAAGCTTGGAGCAGGTTATCCCATGGGACCATTTGAGCTGGTGGACTACGTTGGTGTAGATGTTATCAAGTTTATTCTGGATGGTGAGAAACAAATGAATCAAAGACATATTCAAGAGGATGTTCATTTGTGATGGAAAAGAAAATTTGACATGAAACTGATTGAAATTATTATTATTTGTTTGGTGTTACCTGTGCCTGGGAGGCGAAAAGCGAACTGAATTACTATGGCCCGCAGGTCTCTCCTCCCGATATAACTGATTGGGGGAGTGCAGGTGGACCACTACACCGGGGTTTCCCCCTGCTCTTATACGAATAGTGCAGCGGGTTCTTAACGTGCAAAGGTGATGACTCTCCTCTACAAGGGGCTTTCATTTAACGTCCTATACGAGGGTCAGTGTTTTCCACTGTAACATAGCCTGCATCTATGGAACAGGGGAGAAAAGTTAAACACACGATGCAGGCTTCAGTCATCCGCCCGTTAGGACTCGACCCCACGACCTTTGGTTCGACAGGCAGACGCTTTACCGACTGAGCCATCTTTGCTCTCTAAATGGTTTAAAAATGTAATTGTCAGACTTCCATTAGAGGGGAACTGATCCCCAAAGAGCTATAACACACATTGAATCGCCCCTGTAGACCGTTATGCATTAGATAAGTGTTGAATATATGTCCCCTTTTATAACAAAATTAGAAATATATACAGTGGATTCGAGTAAAAATGATGTCGAAGGTCAAGGTCACATAGGTCATTATATAAGTGTATAAACTGAAAATACCTTGTTCATAACTGAAGAGTTGTTCGAGGGTTCAACTTTAAACTTAGCTCATATATGTACATTATGTGAGAGGCATTATGATCTGAGCCCCATCTTACAAAGAGTAATGATTGATCCAATCAATCTCAAATTATCGGAAATTCATCAGTGTCATATTTTTTTCTACAGGAAATTTGTGCAATGTCCTTTGTAAGCAAAAAGAAGCACCCTTTTCAAGAAAGCAATGAAAAAATCTATGAATAAACAGCATATGTAGAAAATATTTTGAACAAACGTGCAATTAGATATTGACGTTGCTGGCATTCCATAGTTGTGGTTAATCGGATCAATCGCAACTCTTTGTAAGACGGGGCCCTGTTTGATTTAGGGGTCAAAGTCAAAGATCACAGAGGTCATTATTTGAAAATTTAGAAGATAGGTACAATGATTTCTTCATCTGGCAGTTGCAGATGCATAAATTTTGACTGTGAGGTCGAGAATCCGTTTAGTTCATTCTAGTTTGCATATATTATAAGAATACCAGTAAGTATCAAAATATTGTATCATAGTGATCATAATTTTTTTTTTTAATTCTTTATTTCTATTTTTTCCAATGCAGGATGGAGCGAATCTTTCCCCGATGAGCCTCTCTTCAAACCGAGCAAGATGATCAATGAGCTGGTAGCAGAAGGCAAGCTCGGTGTGAAAACGGGCGAGGGTTTCTACAAATACAACAAATAAAGAGATCTATTCATTATACATTCCTTGGGAGCATTTCACGAAACAAAATGTCAGTGATTTTCACAGACTCTTGTTATAAGCTACTATAAACGACTTCATCTGATTTGATGAGAGTGAATTAGCTAGTGAAAGTCACTGATTTTTGTTTCATGGAATGCGCCCCTTATATTGCACTCTAAAAACAGTCCATGTCTGGAAGACTTGGGGTGTTTATAGAAAGTTGTCAGCACTGACTGTTACCATAGTCACAGTTAGAGACCAAAGCTTCTCAGCCAATCAAAACCAAGGATATCAATGACATTGTCAGAGCTGACAAGTTCCTTTAAACGCCCTACAGGACCTTGGTACATGCTGGTTAGAAGATGACAGGTTGTGGCTGGGTCGATAAACCCTTGTATCTCAAAATTTAAATATTTTGATGACAGCTCAGAATAAGATAGATCTTTATAGAGTAATAACATGGGTAGCAACCTTCTTTTGCCTCAAAAGAGTTCTTCACAGGTATCAGGAGACTGTTTTCAGACAATATGAGACTGCCACCATTGCTATATTTTTAAAATGCAGCCTTTTTTAAGCTGCTCTAATTTTTTTTTTTTTTTAAATACGAGGTTTTATCAGCCCTGCCACAACGTATGGGTAACTTCATAAAATATGGATGTCCGACCCACTGTATGTGGGACCTTTGGTTGGTTTGGACTCTGTTTTATACGTGTGAATATGGCATCAGACCTTGCAATCTAGTCTTATTTGAAGTGCCACAGTGTTTCATCTTTCACCTTTTTCAATCAATTATAAAAATTATAAAATAAACTCACATTGAGTTTTGCTCCCTTTAATCCAAGAAATACATTATTGTGTGATTTTAGAATGCAACAAGCAATAACTCAAAGAGTATATGTTTGCACTTTTGTTTGTGTTTGTAATTTTTGTTTTCATGATTTCATGAATATAAGTTGCAATGATGATAATTATATTAGGACAATTCCATATTAAATATCAGCCTTTGTTTTCGTCTGACCCACATTTTTTTCCATTCTTCACATCTTGGACTGCTGAAAGCATGATATTGTGAAAACATTTCAATCTCTTATATGAACTAAAAAGTAGTGACAGACCACATCAGAAAGGTTCAACACATGGGGGTAGGGCATACATGCTTTTTAGAATTGCCCATTAATTACTATTGCTTACATTGTGCCTACATGTAACACTTACAGTAAATGATAACATATTTTTGTAAACACTGAATTATTTTGAGCCTGAAATCTTTGTAATTTTATGAGAACTAATGCTAATTATGTATAATAATTAACATCATTTATATAGCGCTTATCACAAAGAATGTCTCTAAGCGCTTAAGGAAAATAAATAGGAAGACAAGAAATTTCAGCTAAAATTAAACTATACATGTTGAAAGTTGAAAGTAGACAGTTGAAGTATGTAGAGTATGCAACCCAGTGTCTCAAATCTGTCTACATGCCATCTTCAAAACCACCTCCATCAGATAAATAGTGCTGGGGGTGTTTCACAAAGATTTAAGTATGACTTAGAGCCGCACTTAAATGCATAGTTGCGCTGGGTATAAAAGGCTTGACCGCATTGGTCAGATCATGCCAAGAGGATGCGCACTACTGCGTATTGATCAATAAGATTGCGCGTTGCATATCATGTACGCGTAGGGATTTAAGTGCGATTTAAGTCATACTTAAATCTTTGTGAAACACCCCCCTGGTAGTGTTTATGGTGCAAAAGGTTCTCATTCAATTTGCATAATTTTACCTTTTGATATTTATACCAAAAAAAAAACACAAATAGAAAGGAAAAACTAAATAAAAGCAATACAATCACAGTTATATCTTGTAGAAGATATTTTTTAAAATTGATCTGATGTGGTTTTGAAACCTCAATTCACGTATTCCTTATATTTGTCTTTCTTTTAAAGTTGCATGAGGGTTAATGTTTTATGATCAAATTTATTTCACATATCTTAGATATGTGTATTTATGCTAAGAAAATACAATCTCTGTTTTTAGTCATTTTTTTGGTTCAATTTTCATACAGTATTAGTTATCTGAGCGCTTAAGGTTTCTTCTGATATATTTCTTTGAATGCGATTCAGATTCTTGAAATGAGAAAGGCATCAAGTCATCTGGCAAACGGGTAATCTCAATGTCTTGTAACATGAAATTATGATATTTATTATAATCATTGTAATAACAGTGATAAAAGAAGTATTCATGTCTTGTATATCACCACTTAACTTCTCTATGGGCTTCCAAAGGGGCCTTTGATATTATCAACCTGACTTTAGCCCCGGCAGGCCTTTTACACTGCACAAGTATTTCAAGGAATAAATTCCTGCTATTAACTTGTAATTACAAGTTAAATGAGATTACTAGAACAACATACTTGCTTAACGTGGTGTTACTATTGCTGACAGAATATGAAATGAAATTGAGTTTGATTTAACGCTTTTATTGTTACCAGTATAAATGCATGATTTGGATGTTACTGGATTCGATTAGATGCATCTTTAATGAAGCTCATGTATTCACTTTTTTTTATACTGGAAGTATGCAGGGTATGATTATTAAAGGTCAAGTCCAACTCAGAAAAAGGTTGATTTGAATTGATAGAGAAAAATCAGACAAGCATAATGCTGGAAATTTCATCAAAATCGGATGTAAAATAAGAAAGTTATGACATTTTAAAGTTTCGCTTATTTTTCACAAAATATACATGCACAATTTAGTCACATGCAAATGAGAGAATCAATGATGTCACTCACTATTTCTTTTGTTTTTTATTGTTTGAATTATACAATATTTCAATTTTTACAGATTTGACAATAAGGACCAACTTGACTGAACCATAAAATGTTAAACAATGGTCATTCCACATGTCCAGGGAGAAATAAAACTTTGTTCCACAGGACAATGCAGAGAAAATTGGAATATTTTGTATATCATATAATGAAATACAAAAGAAATAGTGAGTGAGTGATGTCATCAGTTCTCTCATTTGCATACCAACCGGTATGTGCATATAACTGTTTTGTGAAATTAAGCGAAACTTTGAAATTTCATAACTTTCTCATTTTACATCCAATTTTGATGAAATTTTCAGCATTGTGCTTGTCTGATTTTTCTCTATTTATTAAAATCAACATTTTTCTGGGTGGACTTGACCTTTAAAGGCTTCAATTATACTTTTCCATTGAAAGATTAACTTTGTTCCTGATAGTATTCAAAATTATCTCAGGATGATTGCAAATGGGTGTTTATTATGCACCTAAGAATTGTGGTTTGTTGCAAATAGGAAAGCATTAGAATCACCAAAACGATGATGATAAAGAGTAATTTCACTATTTCTGCTTACATCCATGTTCATGCTCTCTACACAGAAAGGCATGTATTGGACTAAGCGCTAATGGCCACCCCGACCGGTCCATCTGTGTGATGAATACGATACTCAGGTCCATTTGAAGACTAGTCCAGCCTTTGCAAAATACAATTGTTTAGCTCACAGTGATTATTTATAGCTATCTTTATCAGAACTCTATGTTCTATTTCGCTCATTTTCTCCCCCCCTCCCCCTTCTCTCTCTTACTTTATTATACATTTTGATTTATCCTTGTTGCATGTTTATGATTACCAGACCGAATTATGAATTTTGAGACACTGAGATGAAAGCGTTAATGGAAATCCGTCTTTATTCACTGGAAAATGTTTTGATGTTTTATTTCTGTTATGATTTGTGCCTAGATTTTATCATATTTGATCAAATGTCATTGAATGTGTGAAATAATATTTCAATAAAGGAAATAAAAAAAAACTTTCAGTGCATTAAATTAATTCTCTTTGTTTTGTGATATCATGTTGTATGTCATATATCTTCTTTTTTTAAATACTCACTTTTATTTGTGTTACAGAGATTTTTTTTGGAACTGTTATTCTTTGTGAAAATTCTTACTTCGATTTATTACGACTTAGTTAAATTTAATGAATAAATATCAGAAAGTAACAATGCTAGATATACATTATTTTGATTTTTTCAAGAACATTCCATGTTTGAGAATTGGTCACTGTTATCAAAATGAAAAAAAAAAACACCCGTGAACTAGATTTAAATCGGGCACCCACTCAAAATAGATTGTCATGTAGATTCGATAAATTTGTCCAATTAAACTGATATTTATTTAATATGCTCTACATTGTAACTGTTATAGGGCATGATAATCTAGTAATGAATTGGAATGGGGTATATTATTCCCCTGTTTCACTGTATGTTGCATTTAATTTTTTTATGTTAAAGGAGAATGAAACCTTTAGAACAAGATAGCTTGTGTAAAAACAGAAAAATCAAAGAAAGAGATCAATGAAAGTTTGAGAAAAATCAGACAGATAATGTGAAAGTTATGAGCATTTGAATATTGTGATCACTAATGTTATGGAGAACCTCGAATTGGCAATGCGAGAAAGATGTGTGATGTCACTTGTGAACAACTCTCCCCATTACTTTAGTATATACTTCACTTATTAAAAACTGCCTCTTTTATCACATCTATCAGTAGATCATGTGTTCTTTCTATAGGAGAGCATGTAATACAGATTTTAAAAGAAAACATCATGGATGAAGAGTTTGTATCACCATAAGAAAAAGCAAAAAGAGACATTTTTTTGGAATTTTATAGTTGATCAAAGGGAAAGTTGTTCACATGTGACATCACACATCCTTGTCACGTTGCCAATAGGAGGATCTCCATAGCAGGATCTCCATAGCATTCGTGATTGCAATATTCAAATGCTCATAACTTTCTCATTATTCGTCCGATTTTTCTCAAACTTTCTCTGTTCTTATTCTTTGATTTTTCTGTTTCAACACAAGCCAACTTTTTCCAAATGTTTCATTTCCCTTTAATGATAAAACAATTTTAATAGAGTTACGGTACATATATTAAGATGAAGTAAATGCATATGGCCCTTTTTTAATCTTAATTATTTTCCTAATTATATGAGCAATATTTCTTTTCGTGGGCGCGGCTCTAAACAGTCAGAATTCAAGGTGCTTTATTATGGTGCTCTAATGAGCTTTGAACGGAGGATTTTTTATGAGTCCATTATAATTATGGGGGTCTACAAAATTTCGATTGGTTTAATATTACATAGAATCAATTTTTTGTGTAAATTTTGCAAAATTTAAACACAAGTATTTGCTTTAAAAAACTTTAGAGAATTTTATGATACATGTAAATGAAGGAATTCAAATAGGTTCTCAGATTTGACGTTCATACACCCCTATGCAAAAGTCGACGCGTCTACCGTTGTCAATAACGCTATGAGTCTTTGAAATGGTATGCGTTACATGCATGAACGATGCATCTGCTTGCTACCATACCGTTTACCGGGGTACCGGATCGGCCGATTTGACGGGGACGATGAATTCGGACGTACCGTATATATGAAGCGAAGCCATAAAAGCTGCAGAGATCGTTGTTTACAATCGAAATGGGACGGATTCTTCGCTTAAATAGCAAAAATGAAGACCCGTATTAAGCCAATGGAAGACTTTGAATGTTACACCCATGAGCAATACCATCAACAATAGGATATAGAAATTGGTGGCCGGTAAGTTGTTGGCTGTGCCGATTCAAAAGAGCATTTTTCTTTACAACTTTGAAGTTGAACAAAGTTGCAATTTTGCATTGCACTCGCTGCATGCATTATCGAATTGAAATTTGAACTGAGAATTGAGACCGATCTGAGATTATGTGTAGACCCCTCTACTAAATTGTGTCTCCGCTAGATAGGAATCATCATCTAGCTTATTCTTAACTTCTTCTTCTGTTTTCCTCCAGTCCTGGAGAACTGCGAGATCCAGTGGCCAGTGGATACGTAGTCGTAGAAAAAGTGGTTTGATAAATGTGTATAGAGACAAAAGAGCAAGGCTCAGGAGGAGGGTGGAATAAAGTGTAACACAAGACTGTAGTCTAGTAGTTGTTCTTGTTGTTCACCAACACTACAGAGAATGTTTGACATGAAGCTCATGCAGGAGCTACACACAATAGATCTAGATCTACAACTCTTCGAATCGAAGTAACAGACTTCGTCTCCCGATCTCTTGATCATAAATTGCAAAAGCTGACCTGGAAAAGGAGTCGCATCACTAATCCTTCGGCATTCAAGCTCTGCAATACTAGTAATGGACAATGGATCATGATCACCGCTCAGCTGAGGTGTATAGGTGGTCATGGTTGTGCCGATCATGCTCGTTTTATTTTCGGGGGGAAAGGAAATTAGACAAATAAACACTGAATTGTAATAATTTTCAAATTTTTTATCTTTAAAAATCTGAATCAAGAATAGTCTATAACAAGCCACAAGGCTCGACATTAGCGGTGGCCCAGGGCCACCAAAACTATACAGCGGGCCACCAATTTCTTCAAAATGATGACATTTGGTGGCCCGATCGGGCAACCAAAGCTAGTTTTCTTCAACGAACACAAATTACGACAATTTCGCCCACTTACTTACGATCGCATATACATGTATACGGCATGCGCAGGGGACGGTCCCCGGAGCTAAGCGGGAGAGCTCTGAGCCTCTCTATTCATCACATCTCAGTTTAGCTCATTGCGTCGTCGATCGAGTTAGCCAGCCAGCCAGCCGGATGACTGTTTCAGCGCGTGTGCAATTTTGCACACTCCACCTTAGGTTTAGCCTTTTTTTATTCCTAACTCTTACGCGCTGCGAGAAAAGTTGAACTTGATACTGCGTGCATCGAATGTGTATGGCACTGGGATAAATATTAATTGCGCTTGACACAAAGCTAGCTTGCATTGTTTACTTGCTTCTGTTATTAATATTGTTCGTTTCTTTGTCCTTTTCAATCATTTTTTTTTTACTTTGAGTTGGATGTCGAGGGCTTCATTAGCCAAATGGCTTTCAGCTCTCGTTTGTAAATTTATTTAGGTTTTTATCATTTTTTTTCTTTTAGTGATTGAATCCAGAGGTGGCTCCATGACTGAAATACATGTACTTTTGACTATCTATTTACCCTCATATATCGTCTTTCGAGTATTCAATTAATGTTTAAAAAAATTAATGAGAATATTAGATTTGCATCTGTTACTAACTTATTGTTCGTTTCTTTGTTCTTTTCAATCATTTTTTTTTTACTTTGAGGTGGATGTCGAGTCGCCAAATGGCTTTTAGCTCTCATTTGTAAATCTTTTTAGTGTTTTTTTTCCTTTTAGTGATTGAATCCAGAGGTGGTTCCATGATTTTTAAAATAGGGGGGGGGGGTCAGTTTAAAAAATTATGGGGCAACAGGGGTTGGCATGGTGCTGTCACTGATTCTATGAAGAAGAATGTGTAATTTCAGTACTCTATTAATTAATAATTACATTTTATTTTCAGATGTTTTAAATATTTATAAATACTGAAAATATACTATTACGAATCTCTTTGTTGGTTGTTGATAGACCTAAGACTATAATCACGTTTGAAGTGATCTTCAAGCATAATTGCTGTGAGAGGGAAAATTTTTTGATAGGATAAGTTAGATCTATTACTTTGCCATAATACTCAACACTTCGATTGTCGGCATCAACAGAAAGATGACAATTTCTTCCTCGTTTTTACAGGCATGCAGTTCTGTCTTTGTTTGTCATTTGACGTGCTCTGCACGGCATCTGGTCGGCTAGGGCTTGCCAATCATAACTGGCAATGATCAGGTTTCGAACAACGGGACTTATATGTTGTACAGACATGTACGTATTTACATGTTGATTCTCATCCATTTTTCTTCTTTTTAAACCTGCCTCCTCCACTCCTGAAGTTTCTTGCAGATGAAAGGGTTTGTGGTTGTAAGGGGGGGAGGGGCGAAGAACATGTGAGAAAAGCAAATGAGTGTTACCTCTTGTACAGCGTATTTGGATATCACTGTTAATTGTTTATTGTAATTTCATCTGTGTTTGATTTGCAATTATTTTTTGAGGTTCTGTGCAAATAAAGCTCTTATACACTGAAAATAAGAGAGTAGAGGTGGAGGATCATCGGTAAGATCTATAAAGCCATACTTTCACCATAAAGAGACCTGTTGGTAGTATTATCCAGGTCTCCAAGAGGAGGTCCCCTTGAGGTGGAGAATCTTTAGTTTGTCCAGTCAGATCTAGAAAGCCATACTTTCCCCATACATTATAGAAACTAATTGGTTTATGTTTCCTTCTGTCACTCAGATCCAGTGATACATGCATCATGCCTGTCAGTAGTATCCAGGTCTCCCTGAGTGAGGTGCTCCAGGTGAGAGGAGGTGGAGCATCCTCAGAGTTTTGAGCCCGTTCTTTCTCATACATGTATTGGAAAATATTTTTTTTCCCTCTTCTGTTACCCAGACCTAGCAATCCACCATTATGCCTGTCAGTAGTATCCAGGTCTCCTTGAGTGAGGTGCTCCAGGTAAGAGGAGGTCCCCTGGAAGAGGAGGAGCTCTGGAGCATACTCTGTCAGAGCTGCAAGGCCATACAGGACATATTCATTCAAGGTACATTGTAATTTCAGTTTATGCAAATGTTATGTAATTTTTTTTTTATACAGCAATACCTGTATATAGCAAGCCAAACAAAAAAAACTTTGGGGCAATGAGCGATATGCCCATGAAATTTCCATTTACAAACGCCCTATCAAAATTCAAAAGAGCCTGTTTAAATTGCTATTGGGTTCATTACAGAGTTTCATTTGGCAAGAACAGAAAAAAGAAAAATTATGTATTCCTGTTCAAAGATAATTTTGAAAATTCATACAAACTTATGATATTCAAATTTTATTGTATTTCCATATACATACATGTATCAATATTTCAAAGCTGCCAACTAATATGTTTTAACGATATGTAGTATGTTTTTTCATAATCAAAAGTGACAAAATGTGATTTTTTTTTATTGCAACATGTATGTTTGTTGTTAAATTTGATTGGCATGCTTCATATGTGTAATTTATCAATTTTTGTACCAAAATATGATTTTTTCATTCAAAATATGATTTATATTATGGATCAGTATGTTTTTTGGTCAACAGAGGTTGGCAGCTCCGATATTTTCCATTTCTTGAATCATTGGTCCCATTTTATTGACCAGCTTGTTTGGAAAGTATTCCCATATACAAGTGGGGGCATCGTGGTCTAGTGGTTAAGATTCTTGTCGTTCAATCTGAAGGATGTGGGTTCGATTCCAAGCCATGGCATGTTTTTCTTCAGCAAGAAATTTACCCACATTGTGCTGCACTCAACCCAGGTGAGGTAAAAGGGTACCGTCAGGAAGTAATTCCTCAAAAAGCTGTGCACACCGGAATCAGTAGAGTAGCTTAGCCGGGGTAATATAGGAGTGCCTTGAGCACCTAGCAAGGTGGATACATGCGCTATACAAATCCTATATTATTATTATTTTTATTAATATTATTGTTGTTGTTGTTGTTGTTGTTGTTGTTATTGTTGTTATTTGTATACATGCATCTGATTCTACACACTTTAATAATAATAATAATATATGTAGCACTTACTTCATAGTGTTTCCAAGCACTTTACAAAACGATTAAATAACATACATGTACATCAATATAATTGAACATTTAACAAACAAAAAAGGAAATGTAATGTGTAAAGTATTACCATATTACAAATTACAAGTTAGGTAAACCAGCCTGGAAATACAAAATAATCGTGATAAAAAACAACTCGGTCCCTCCCTATTCAGCAGTATTATTGTAGGGGGCTACAATCTGTAAGTGCCCATTTTTTCAGCAGTCATCTCAGTACCCAAGGTGATCTATGAAAATAGCCTGGTATACATTGTTAACTAATTATTTGCAGATCAATTATTTATTGAGCTTAAAGGTCCTATGAAATACAGCAAAGATGCTGGTTTATTCGTTAGCTTAGTGGTTACTAATAACGATTCCATCCAAATTTTACCCGAAAAACATCCCACATCAGGTTCAAAGGCAGTTTTACATTGAAAATTGAGCCAAATTCGCCACGCCCACAAAAAATTCAGACCGATTTGGTTTTGTATATCACGTGACAATTATGACGTCAGGGGAAGAATCTGCTGAGTGTTGCTGACGTTTGGAGCGTGAAGTGCCTATTGTGGTTGCACGTGTGGATTCAAAGTAAATGGATTGAATTGCTGGAATAATATTCAGAACCTGAATAGATCTTCAAAGTCTGAAGAATATCAGACGCAGCTGATGACGATGCTGCAGCCATGATCAAAACCTCATAAAAATCTTTAAAATCCATTAAGGATGAGCTTGGTCGAAACAGCAACTACACGAGAAACATGTGCAATGACTAGGGGTCCGGCTGCACAGCTGAGAAACTCTTTCTTTCGATGACGTCACGATGATTGACAGGTCGATCGACTTTTTCGAAAATTTTAGTGGGCGTTCCCGTTGAAGTTCATTTCCATGGAATAACTCAACACCAGTTCGTCATACACAGAAACCAATGGCAAATTCGTATTTTTCAAGTAAAACTACCCAAGAATAAATATATATCCAAAATAAGATGGTTTTTGTGTCATAGGACCTTTAAAAAATGTTTACATCGGCAATGTGTACATTGAATTATATTCATTGTCAGATAGGAAATAAAACAAGATTCTTATGCTGCACTCGACCCAGGTTTGGTGAATAGAAACCCAGCAGGATTCATACCTTGAATGCCCCCAGCTTTATCTAAAGCCCTGGTAATATGTAGTGCACCATTGAATTGGCAACTGGAAAATCTGTTCCTCATATTAATGCTTCATTTCATCAAATCAGCAGCCTTTTAATTTCTGATTTATTTTTGGTAAATTCTTTTACATCCAAATCAACCTGAAGGTCGTGCCATAGAATCTGATGGTCCCAGCTTTGTTGTCAGCCCGTATACAGTTCTCTTCAGTCCCAGCGGCACGGTTCAGTTTGCTGAAAGCATCGATGTCACGCTCCCGAACATCGCCAACTATCTCCCTCCAGAGGGTATCGGAGGTCAGAGGTCATTCTCTAATGCTACTGTTGAAAAGGTAAGCGTTTATCCAACATGTGTTTTGTAGTTATTTGTTTAGTTTTGTTTAATTATTTTTTGTCTGAATGCTCCCATAGACACTTCCAGGGGTTGTTTCACACTGCTGTTGTGTAAGGAGCTAAGGTATAGCAAGCCAAATACTGCCTCATTATTTTTTTTAACTGCATTAGCTGAAGTTAAGGTATGGTGATGCTGATTAAAAATGCTACTCATCCAAGGAATCACAATACTGTAACATTCAAATATAATTCTATCTGCGAAATACACTCTGGCTAAAGGTTCAATGGATAAAATGCCGTTTGGTGCAATGCAGATTGTAATTTTGAATAAATGCAAGAAAAATAGGCGTACAACCTTCCTTCCTCCTTCCATATAAAGATATATAACCACATTTTTACTATTGAACATTTAAGTAGAAATTCATGTACTTTGGGGCATTGGACAAAACATAAAATGTTTGGTGCTTTGCAAATTGTAATTTTGAATAAACAGAAAAAAAGAGAAAAATACAAGTACAAGGAAAACAGTTCCCCACGTCCTTCCATACAAATATCATATTTATTTCTTCATACATTGTATGCTTATTATTATACTATGATGTGTGATGCATCTTTGTTTAACCACCCCCCCCCCCCTCCTCTGCATACAGATGTATGTCTACGCACTTGGCAAGTCTCTTTTGTGGGCTTCCGATTACATGCGTGTTCCATACAGCAGTGCGGTCCTCAGTACCAGCCTACAGTCGCTGTTGATGGGTATGTCGGACAACAACCCAGTCACCCGCCTGGCACTGGTGCAGATATTAGAGGTAGGTTGAGTTTGGGTGTTTTCAGTTAACAGAATACAATGGTGAGAGGTTAGGACAAGTTCCTAATGTGAAATTGAGTCGCAGGAGAGACTGTCTCAACCTTGATATAACTTACCAGGGCTATTTTGCAAGGTTAAAGTCTTGGGAGGGGCCTTCTAGGTCCCCCTCTAAGATCGGGAATCGCAGAAATAACAATAGTAATTAGTAAGTTGTCAAATTAGTTCTCATAGTCATGGTTTCATTATAAACTTTGTAATTTTAAATGTTACTTAACCTAAGTACTTTTTTCTGTTTCAATATGCAAATGTAATGTTGAAAAGTATCAATTATTCACAAACCAAACTAAATGTATATAAAACTTGGTTACTTCTCTTTTATTTCAGGCATGTACCATACACGCTCAGAGTCTTGGCTACGGCATGCCTTACGCTCGTCACATCATCCAGCTTAGTAAAATTGTACTTGGTAGCATATTTGCGGTAAGTTCTGAAGATCTTGGAGAACTCGTGTGATATTGACTGGAATCTATATCAGTGAATCATACTGCCATTTCGTGATTATCCTTCTTTCGTCTTTCTTTTTCCTTTTTCTTATTTATATTATTTTCATCTTCTTTTACCTCTACATCTTCCTTCATTTCTTATTCTTTTTTATCTTTATTTACCTCTTCCTTGCCATAATCCTCTTTATATTTTTCCTTTTCCTCTGCTTTGTCTTCCTCTCCCTTTTACTATACTTTCTCTTTATCTTTATTTTCCTCCACATCTCCTTTCTCCCTTTCCTCTTCTTTCTCTTCGTCTTTGTCTCCCTTTTTCCTCTTTCTCCTTTTCCTCTTTTTCTTCCTCTTCCTATTCATTCTTCTTCTCCCTCTTTCTTCCTTCCTTCCTTCCTTTCCTTCCTTCATTTTCAAACATTATCCTCTCTCCTTACCTGCTCTCCCTCAGTTTTCTCCTCTCTCTTTCTCATTTCCTTTTCTCCTTCTCCTCCTTTATCATAAGAACTTGAGACCCCCTAACCAAAATATTGCATATCAGTGCATTACATGCATGCACACATACAGTAAATGTATAACCACCATTTTCCTTTGATATTAATTAGTAATACATGTATGTCTTTATACTCTTATTATACACCCTATTTACCTTTGTCATCTGTTGAATATTGATGTATGGATACTGTGTGTTTATCTTGGTAACAGCTGGACCAAATGGGAGACAGCTTCAATAGTAATACAAACAACAGTGTTTCCACGGTAACAGGGTCACCCATGTCTC
Source organism: Lytechinus pictus (assembly GCF_037042905.1). Lineage (NCBI taxonomy): Eukaryota > Metazoa > Echinodermata > Echinoidea > Temnopleuroida > Toxopneustidae > Lytechinus > Lytechinus pictus. The sequence continues at coordinate 10,998,238 of NC_087262.1, read as the reverse complement.
GGAGCGGATCACCAGAACACAGGCGATCAGGTACATTCTTTAATGACACATTTTGGTAGTATGTGAATGAATTCATAGATATTTACTTCAGTTTACAGTAGAAATCTACAGACCCACTTTGTATGTAAATGTTAGTGTCTTTCAAATTTGTAGCTAAAAATTTTACACATTTTTGTTATTTTTATTTTTCAAATGGAAAACAGCATATTTTTTTGTCATCGAATGGAATCCTTGATTATGATTGGATGTTGGACATTGTTGCCGTGGTAGTAGCCATTGAATGTCAGAGTTGGAATAATAGTAAGAGGGCCATAATGTTTTACCATCTTCTTCAACGGTTTCCCTTTCTCTGGAACTCCCATGGGGCCTTCTTCTTTTGACTGGAGTGTTAAGAGTCTGCATGTATCTGTATTCATGTTGGAGTGCTCCCCAGGGAGTGGGAGAAGATAATACATTGTTTGCAGGCCTGCTAAGATCTGATAACCAAATATTACATGAAAGCACTTATAGATGTTGTTCTGATGAAAAAAGTGCTTATGAAGCGAAAAATTCTTGGTATTATAAAAAATGAAAATCAATGTAATTTTTATCATTTCTTTTTCTCTGTGCTGATAACAGGTCGAGTGAGTCCTGGCAAACGGAATCACCAGCACCTTAACTCCAGTGACTCCACTGACCACAAGCCAAAGCGGACCATGCAAGACCATGATGAACCGGACGCCGGGAGAGGGTCAAAATCGAAACACAGACGCGCTGGATATTCCAACATAAGCAGCAGTACCATAGACTCTCAGGACAGTTACAGCGACATGCGCTCATACAAGGACTCGTTACCACGTAGCCGCTCTACAAGGAGCTCACGAGAAATACCGGATGAAAGATCAAGTCGCAGGGATACCTCACATAAATCTAACTTTCCCGAAGGACGCTCCTATCACATGTCGGATATTTTCTCCCCGGCGAACAGAACAGAGAAATCAAACGGTTATCAGGCATTGAGCGAAAGGAGCGGCCATTCTCGCCGCGCCACGTCTAAACATTCCAAATCGCATTCTGCGTCGTCACGGGGCTACGAATCCATGCCAGACAGGCCGCCGAGTCGCTCGAAGCAGCGTTCGCCACCGCCGCGTGGCAAATCCAGCAGGACTAATCTGGTTTATGAACGGTTAAGAGAGAGGAGGGACAGGTTAGGTCGTCTCCGAGATCAACTAGGGCTTCGACCACGATATGGTAGAGAACTGACAAGGTCTGTGTCGGATTATGAGAGCGAAACGGACACAATGACGGAGGATGAGAGTCAGTATGGAGATGGAAGGTCCGAGGCTAGGTCATACAAATCTCTCAACTCGGTGGAGTCGGCAAGACAAGGTACAGAAGAAGTTGTGCCTAATATTGGTAACAAACTAAGCATGAGTTTTAACAGAATCCATTTAATTGATAACCGAAGTGTTTGTATGTAGAAGTAAAAAATATATGCCAAATGATTTTGGCACAAAATATGTGAATGCTGAGAAATTGATAAAACAAGCATAGCATGTTGCCATAATATCAAAGTTACAATCGCTGCAACTCTGTATGAAACATGGCCTTGGTCACATCTCCTTTACTAATGCTGACATTTATTGTTTTCCTAGGGAGCTATCACCCGGACCAGTATTCCCAGTACTCCTCTGTCGCGTCGTTTCCCTTCGGCCAAGGTCTACAGGGCTCCACGCCTCAGCACCAGAGTCGGAGTGTACCCAACGTCCACCAACAGAGGGCGGCAGATCAGTACGATGGCGTGCCCAGTAGAGATCCCGCAGAAAGACGGCTGCAGACGGCGCCCTCTAGTAACGAACACAAGCGAAACACCTTGCCTTCCAGGAAGAAATTAAAAGTGAGTGATTTTTTTTTTTTTTCAAAGTCTGTAATATAAAAAGTTGGCATCTCATACATGTATATTATCTGAGATGCCAACTTCTTTGGTTAAATACAAGAGCATAGGTCACAGGTATGAAGTGGAACAGTTTGCTCTTTGCCTTTTCGTTTACAAATTCACAAAATGAACTCCCAAGAAATGTCAACAATGCATCAGTTTCACTGGTCCTAGTATTTTGAATAGTTTCCCCAACAACAACTTTTCATGTCCTTCAGTACAATTATTAAAAAACAAGCCAAAAACCTATTTATTTTCTATACAACATCCACTTTATATATATGGTAAGCACTTGGAGAGTAGCTAATTATTGATTCTTACTTTATATTGTGGAGTGCTTCGAGCATGTTCAAATGGAAAAACCTCTTTATAAATGGTGAAATGTATGCATGTATGTACGTATGAATGCATATGGGGCAATCATACCCACCCCCATGAGTATCTGTCTGCACTTGTGCAGGTGATGAGTGACACCATTTTTGTCATTAATAATAATAGGCATTTATATAGCGCCATCTATCTAGAAATATTCTATTCCGAGGCGCATTGTTTATTATTATTATTACATCGGCTTTAGCTCGAGCTGCCTTTCAGCGCTCAGTGCATTCAAGGAATTAATCCTGCTGGGTACCCATTCAGCTCACCTGGGTTGAGTGCAGCACAATGTAGATAAATTTCTTGCTGAAGGAAATTACACCATGGCTTCATTAACATCAGTAACATCATTTTGCTTCTGACTTCTATCTTACAGAAATTCTTTGGACCAGAATTTGTTGTTATGAGCGGTGAGCCGAACGAGTCCATTACAATGCCTATATCGTTCTTAGTAAGTATGTTTTAATTTTCAAAAGATTTATTGTAGGTCAAAGGAGACGGGGATTTAATCACCAATTCAATTTTTTTAAATACTTTTAATACACAATTTGTATGTGATGGTACAAAATTGTGCATGGGGTTCATTGGTGATTGATTTATTCCATAAGTTTTGTAGCGCTGCGCTAATGAGAATATTCCGAGGTGTTACACAACACCTCAGAAATTTGAGAATTTCATTACAATTGAGAAACATATTCTTTTTTCAGAAAACAAGATTACAAGTGGATACAGATTTCCTGAATTCCTTAAAAAACTTGCTGATGGCATTTTTTTTTGCTGATGGCATTATTTTGTTACCGTCTTTTAATCTGCAATTTCTTTGCAAGCTAAAAGAGACATCTTTACATGTATGTCCGAGTATTGCACATTGATTATGAAATTTCTTTGTGACATCTACCTACTATAAATACTTGATCAGTTATTAACCAATTTCAACTTTCATTTTTCCTTCCACTGAAGAGCAAAGCTGGCAAGATTCCGCCAGAGAAGAAGAGGGTCACAGCCGTCATGCTAAATGGCCGCAGACTTGACCTTTTATGTGACCTAGGGACCTCAGGTCAGGAGCTATTTGACCTGATCGCATCGCACCTTGGTCTCAACGAAAGATCCTACTTTGGGCTTGCCTACATCAGAGGTATAGTATTTCTTTGATGAAGACCTTGGGCATGAACATTTTTATTGATGAGTGTCTGCCTAGGATTACCGATGAACATGATTTAAATCAAATTATTAGAATAGTTAGAAATTGATTATTATTTATTGAAGATATTTTATTATTGTTGATTATTTGATTATTATTCACAGTTTATTATTGGATTATAGTTTCATTGAAAATTGTTTTAAGCATGTGAAAATCCCTGTGAATCTGGAATTTTAAAAGGACTTCTGATTATGGTGACTTTGCCATTATGGTGTAGTAGTATAGTTACCATGGTGACAGACATTAGCCAATCAACATCAAGGTTTTAATTTTAATTTTAATAATGGAAAATTTTACCATAATTATATATATTAATAAAAGAGGCAACGGATGTTTATACAAAAAACATCTCTCAATATTAAGATATGAGAAGAAAGAACAATGTGTTTATTTTTTCTTTAAATGGGGAGTATCTTTCATGAACCCAGACATAAAACTCTATTAGGTGGGACCAGAGACCTGGGGCCAGTTTAATAACATACTTTTTAACCACTGGAAATCAAATATTCAGATATGAGAAGATAAAATAACAATTTAATTTCTTATTTCTTTGCTTAGATGGGGAGTATCTCTTCATAGACCCCGACACGAAACTCTATAAGGTGGGACCAGAGTCATGGCGTGAAGAGGCCAAGAAGAGGTCCAAGAAGGTTGGGTCGAAAGAGAAGTTCACCGTATTCTTCCGGGTTAAATATTATGTAGAGAATATCAGCTTACTGAGGTAAGAGCCCAAAAGATTAATGAAAGTGGTTGCAGTAAACACAAATTTGATGAGAAAGTCTGTGAAACAAAAAGATCGAATTGTCACCATATTCATTCTCTTGAAGACAACAAGATCACATTTCAGATGATCTTTGTAGGTTTGCATGGTGGAGTTTATAACGGGGAGAAGGTTTACGGTTCACCTCTCTTCACTTCATCCTGCTACTATTCATAAACCATCGCTACTCAAGCCATATTCAGCTCATCTCAACTGATTTACAGTCCTTTTTAAGACTTCACTCACTTTCAAGAAAAGAATACTTCTAATTTCATCTTTTCATCTTTTAGAATACTTCTAATTTCATCTTTTCTCGATTTTCCATTTCAATCTTTCTGCCTGTATTTCCTTCCCTTCTTGATATTACATATGGTGAACCGTAAACCTTCTCCACGTTAAGAGCAAATTTGTCGAAACATCGAGTTTGGGTCCTGTTAAGGACCAACACATGGCTACAAAAGTACGCTTGGTGTACCATGAAACCAATAGACTCTGTTACCATATCATCCAAGATCTAGTTTGAGTACAGTTAAACTGAACTTTGTGAAATCATGAATTCTAAGCTAAAAAAAACCATGACACTGAAGATGGCCAACACAGATAAGCACATGTGGGACAGTGATGTTACTATTGCTTGGAAAAAGACCCAATTACTGGCTGGTTTATCATGTTTATTTTGCTACTTTCTCAGCAATTACACAATTTCTAACAGAATCCGTTGGTACATATTTGTGCCATACATTATACATAGCAGACACTTGGGCCATCATTTTATCGGATTCTGTAAGAACTCGTTTTAAAATACCGGTAGTTGTAACCACAACTTCATTTATCTATTACCTTATAAAGGCTTGGCTATTTTCAGACCTGAAGACATCGGGGAGGGGGGTGTCAGCAGATCTATGAGCTTATTAGCATTAGAATATCCATCACAGACACTTAAGTGAAGTGCATTGTTACATCACAAAATCCTAACTTATGAGGTTTGGTACACAAATGGACATGCAGAAATTGACATTATCATGATGTTTCATCACCATTCACCATTCATGGATGAAGAAAGCATAACTAAATCAGTAAAAATTATCAAGCAAAGGATCTTTCACAATACTTGCCAGCCAGGATGGCATACAGTGTGTATATCAATTGTTATTCATTCATCTTTAGTCTTTGTGAATCCCCCAGTCTAATCCTTTGGAAGGGCTATTGTTCAAGGGTGGAATGAGGAAATACATGTAGGTCTCTATCACATGTACACAGTACTATGTAAAATCAACAAAATGGCCTGAGCTTGTTTACTAGTGAAGAGCACATATTTGTGTTTGTGGTCAATACATGTAGTAAGTAGAAACTTGTCGTCTTTATGGAAAGTATAGTTTTATCAAACATGAGGTATACTGCTTTGTACTTATGAACTTCTAGATGAGATTTGATTAAAAAAAATTTATCCAGATTTAAAATAGAGCCAGTGTAAGATTTTGGAAAATGTCAGATTTTGCTTGGAATCGCCTATGGATATAATATCATGTCATATACATGTATATGGTAAAATAGTTTTATGCATTTTGTTGTGTAATTGTTAAAACTGCAGCATGCAATTATAAGCACTGTAACTAAAAAAAACAAGCTGAAGAGAATTAGTATTGTATTCTGAATGTTGCCTGGGAGGTCATTGTGTCCTTTGGATAGGGTGTTTGATCAAAGTCCTTTGTAGAGGAGATTCAAACATTCTAAAACCATGCACTTCTTTTACAAGAGTAAGGGGGAAGCCACTATTGTGGTACAACCACAAAACCACATCAGCTGCTTGTATACACCTTACATGGATGGAAAGGTTATATTGAGTGCCAAGAGTCCAGGGTTGGTCTTGGTGTATTTATCGTGAATTCAACTTTTCTAACAGTGTGCTTGGTGCACGACCTTTTACCTGAGACTGACAAAATCAAGATTTCTGAAAATGATATCAACACCGTTACTGATGGCTCAACGCTGCCCAAACAACTACTTTTCTGTTTAATCCTTTGTACATTGTACTTTTATTCATGGAGGCGGGATAGCTCAGTCGGTATAGCGGGGGTTTCGGATTCCAGTGACCCGGGTTCAATTCCCACTTGGTGCGCTAGTGCCCTTTTGTAAGGCATTTATCCTCATTACTAGGTCTCTCGGAGAGGACCTTAAGCCATCAGTCCTCTGGTTGCTTATTTACAAGCATTCATGCTTTCTTAGCAATCAGGTAAAAAATCACCACCATTTTACCATTTACAGAGATCAACTCACCAGACACCAGTACTACTTGCAGTTGCGTAGGGATATTCTCGAAGAGAGAACCAAATGTGACGAGAGGTCCTCATTGCAGCTCGCCGCCCTAGCACTCCAAGCAGAAATGGGAGATCACGACGACGGCACCTCCCGGAACTACTTTCTGCCCGAGCACTACGTCGCTTCAAGCATGATAGAATCGATCGGTGTGGCGAATATCAGGGATAGACTGCCCTCTATGCACGAAGCTCAAAAAGGGATGTCTGACGTGGAAGCAGAATTTGACTTTTTGATGGTATGTATATTGTAATGTGACACAACGGGCATCTTTTCGATCTATATGCATGTACCTCCATCCATTCAATGTTGTCTGTGATAGATTTCAGTGGGTGTAAATTCACACAGCAGAAAATTCATCTTTCAATATTTTTTTCTGTGAGAACGTAGATTAATAGTAGCTTAAAGAGGTATATGCCAGATTTGATTTAGAAGCTATAATTATGATTTTATATTGTTTTGCCAATTTGAGGTTTAAAGCATGTTTTCCTGTTAAAAAAGTGTGAAATCAAAAATATTTTGTGTTTATTAAAGAGATCTTTAAAGCTCGCGTTTAACGATCCTACTGTAGGTTCATTCTAGACACAATAGGAGATTTGATTTAATCTCATCCAAGCCACAAAATAAGAAAAGAATTATGAGAATTATTTCAGTTAGTTGCAGACCTGTCAACCAGTACGTTTTTGCAACCAAAATACGGCAGTATGTTTTTTTTTTTTTTTTTTTTTTTTTTTACAAAATCGTAATTTTTTGAAAAAAATCATCTCTTTATGTCTCTATTTCATAAAACTTACACAAATATGGTTATTAGATCAATGTAATTTCAGGTAACTTGTTTTTTCTTCAATCATTTTGTTAAAACCAGGGTGAGATATACACATGTTTAAATGTTTTTTTTTTCATCTGCAAGAGCAGTGCGCATTTTAGCTTGCATGCAGCTTGAGCACCGCGATGAGCGAGTGCGCCACGCATTTTATTATGAAATACACTTTTTTGGGGAAAATACACTTTTTTTATCACAGATACAATTTTTCATTTCCAGAGGTTGGCAGGTCTGCAGTTGACCGATGCAAGTTATTTTCGTTTTCTTTGAATATCATAGGAAGCCAGAAAATTGCCCGAGTATGGAATCCACTTCCATCGAGTCACTCACAACAAGAAGGAGAGCTCGAGAGCGGTGTGGCTCGGTGTCTGTACCCGTGGGATCATCGTCTACGAGAAGAGCGGCAAAGTTCGCAAACAGGTCCATGCCCATCCCTGGAACAAGACTAAGAAGATTGCGTTTGATGTGAGTATACAGTATCATAATCATTGTCGTCAGCTATTATAGCTAAGCCTACTCCAGGTGGTTGTTGGAGACATTGGGCAGTATTCTGATAGTTAAACCTAGGTTTAACCCTATTCTAAACTAGAATTTTAAATCACACTTCTATGCAGTGGTTTATGTTTTATGGTTCTATCATATTCCTTCCACATTCGTGGAAATGATTATGTATAAAAATTCATATTTTTGTATTTTCATTTTCTTCCCATTTCACGCATCAATTTTTGTTTGACAACTTTTTGCAGCAGAGTAAGAATAATTTTGATTGGTGACTGAGTTGACAACTGGCACTCCATAAAAGTGTGGTCTAAGTTAATCCAGGGTTAACTAAACCAGGCTCACCCATTAAGTTTTGAAGTTTTCCACCAGTCTGCCCATCCATCAGTCCCATTTTTGTTCTCACGCTAACTAAAAGAACTGATTGACAAATCAATTTCAAAATTTGTCCAAGAAATTTTATGAAAATTTTAATAATTGAGGTAGTTGCTCTCAGGAAATGGAAATGAACTTTTGTTGCAATTGCAAGCACCTACATTGTGTCAGAGAATGATTATGCCTCTTCAGTTACCAGATTAAGTACTACGTCCATATTCACTTTTATTCTATTTTTTTTCCTACTTACGGTGTATACTGTTCATATTGAAATTCAATTTTATGTAATTGTTGGGATGTGTTTTTGCTATTTTCACAGAGGAGAAAGTTTGTAGTGGAGCCCTTTGACGCAACTGGTATGAAGTTTGTTCACTTCACAGAGAGCTACAAGAAGTAAGTAAAAATAAATATAAAAATTATCAATCTAAATGATGATGCAACACTTAACACATAGGTTTTTGATCAATTCACAAAATGTGAAACAACAATTTTGATTGGTTGCTGGTCTACCTTTGAACAGAATATGCATGAAACAATGATCTTGATTGGTCTTTGCAGTTTTTTTATTTATTGTATTGCTTTGTTTTATGGACCCCTGGTATTATGACATTAAAGCACCTGCTGAATTCATTAATGTATTACTTTGTAAAGTAGTCATAGTAATAAGGCCCTTGCCTAATGATTAGTTATTAATCATAAGGGCTTGGAAGTTGTAATCCTATGTCAGTTACTGTTTTCGTATTCTTTGCTACAGGGGTCGCTATTTAGTACAGCTCTGCAAATCTCAGCATAGATTCCATATGGCTGTGAGGACGAAGACCAATATTGCGCATCAGTTCCAGAATGGTAAGTAGTCCTGACATTGTTCATTATCATTTGATGACCATTTTTTATTATTATTTTTTTTAAATAATGCATATAGCATTTCCATTTATTTGAAAGCAGGATAAAAGCGCATTGCAGATTAAATGCCTTGCTCACGGCATAGGTGGCGCGGCCGGGATTGAACCCCGGGCTTCCATGTATAGCCAGGCGCCTTAGACCACTCGGCCACGGCACCATTTGCAAATTTGGAACAAGCATTTCATAGGAAAATTCTGTTAAATTTCTAAAGTTATATTGCAATACTGCATGTTCGTTGGCAGTTTAAAGATTGTGTCATGTAGTTCATATTAGCTTAATTCAGTTCATTTTATTCATTTTCTCAGCATAATAAATGATGTATATACAATATGTACAGGAATGACAAATAATAGTAGAGAAAAATGGAAAATACAAAAAAGTTATAAAAAAAACTTGTGAATAGTAGTTCCCAGTAAATCAAATTTGGAATAATATCTAGTAAAAAGACCAACTACCAAATTTTGTATTTTTTAAGAAATACCAAAAAAAAATCAGACTGAAATATCCATGTGAGATGTGCGGGATCCCATATGCTTGTTTTGTTGAAGTTAGCAAATCTTCATTAATCTAAGATTTTCCCAAATCTGTCTGTGAGTATGGTCGACCCGTATAACCTGCAACAAGCCTGATGGATATGTTGCTCTTTTTTTTAATTACATGGAAATATAAATGAAGTTTTAATTTTCTGATTTTTAGACTATGGCTTGGAAGGGGATAGTTACAGCTTAGCAAGCGGGTCATTGCGCTACGCCAACCACTATGAGCCAAAGGACGAGTATGATTACAGCGATGGCGAGCAAAGCATGATGGGATCTGTACCCAGCGATCTTGGCGCTTCCTCATACACCATTGATAGCATGAGGCATCATGGGATATCGGAGGCCAAGAGGTCAAACACGGGCTACGAGGAAGTCAGGATCGGGAGACCACCCCCTCGGAATAAGGTAAATGACTTTGTAATCTGCATAAAAAGGTTGCAAGGTTTATTTTGTAAAGTTTATGTTGTCAGTCAGAATTATGATTGCAATTATGTTCTTGCAATATGAAACATGTATATGATTGCAATAGCTTAATAATGAGTGACTTCGTTATTGAATTTATCAAACCATACAGTCGCCTCAAGGGATATAATATGTATGTCCTTATTCAATTAATTTCTCATCTTGTCTCAATTTGTCATATACAAACAGAGCCTTGAGAGACAACCTCATTCCACAACAACAGAGGACAGCAGACATCAAAGGTCACATCAAACAAATCAGCCATACAGGAACCAGACGACGGGGTCTAGGTCAAATGTCAATCAACAACGTGTGCTCCGAGAACGGCCACAACCTCGAGATGAATTCGATGGCAACGATCATGTTGAGAACGGATACGAGGAAGTCGGCAGGGTGCAGCCAAGGTCAAAGAGAAGGTCACAGCAGGAGTCGCAAGAGGTTCTGGATGACCCTCCGTATGCCACGATCGAAAGCATAAAAGAAAACAGAAAGAAGAACAAGCAAAATAGGAGGTAATATTTAAACTTTCGTTAAAGATAAAAGTGATGTTTTTGGTCGCGTAACACAAAGGTTAGCAATTAATGGTACGCTTGATTTTCACGATTAATTGTATATTGTAGCCAATGTAAACAATCATAAAAATAAAATGTTCTCCGACGATTGCTAAGCTTTGTGTTACGGGTTCCTGGTTTTGAGTTTTGATAAATATTAATAATAGCTGGATTTATATACCCCGGTTTTAGCTCAAGCCAATTGTGAATTAAACTTTTAAAAATGTTCTATACTGATGTGAGTTTCAAGTATGCACCTTATTGAATTTACCAAGGTATTCACCAGTTATCAATAATCTTATATTGTTGGGTCATTTTACAAAATTTCATCAGACTCTTCAACTTTCAGCATCCATAGAATCTCTCATGAGATTTTGTGCTTCTTATCTGACTATTAGTTATTGGTTGAATTTTTTTTCCAGAACACCAAAGATAAAAGGTGAAGAGAATGGGTATGCAGAGATCGGGCCTACAGACAGCGAGAAGCCTTACGTCCTGGGTAAATATCTCTCTCCTTTACCTGATTATTCACAAATTGGGCTACTTAATTATATTTATGCAATATGGACTGGCCTTGAGAGAGACGGCTGATATATTTCCCAAATTAGTCTCATGTTTCCTTGAGTCAAGATGAGGGCAGTATTGGTCTAATGAGGGAAATATTTGTGGTATCCCTGAAAATTATTGCCAGTCAGTCTTATTATCATAATGTGTAATTCTAGCTATCATTTGTAGCAATTTATTTGTCTGTGTTCCTGTCGAACATCTGTTTTGATATTATTCAAGTAGCATTGTAATTCTGTCTAAACAATTATGTCACTGTACTGCGCACATAGACCCACACTTCCGCATACACATTATTGTGCTTAGGTTTGATCAGCTGGAAATATGGATATTGTGGATCGATAGATTAGTACAGACGCGCAATGGCAAAATTAAAAATTTTGTCGAATTTCGCTGAGCCATTATGACATATTTTGTCTAGAGTAAGTGATTAAAAAGAAAATATATGCATCTACACGTATATCTTGTCTGCCAAATGCCTTATTTGGGGTATGATAGATATAAAAACAACTGACTGCAAGATCTAATCAAATGATTGCATGCTCGCAGTCACGTGTGATTCCGTTTTTAACCTATCACACTTTTTTTTAAAGCGTGCATTGTTGACATAATGGCGTGAGAGTCAGCAACCTTCTGTAAGAGGGAAAATGCTGTCTGAAATAAACGATGATGATGATGATCAAGTGTTTATTTTCATATTTTCAGGCACGAGCATACATAACAACACACATGCACAGTCCCGCAAGTCCTTAGACCAGGACGAGTCTATCAGCGATTCCCTGAGGGAGCGTCTAGAAGATCTTCCACCTTCCGAGCGCCCTGAGAGGGATATCATCATCGTCACCCTAAAGAAGAGCCCTCAGAAAGGACTTGGTGAGTAGTAGTAGCAAATCCGTTTTTGTCCCCGTAAAGAGGGAGGGCTGAATTCACTGCACTTTTTCCCTCCACAACTACAGACAAGGAAAAGAGGAAGAATAAAGAAGAAAGGAGATAATAAATTGAAAGGTCTTTGCTGTGTAATACTATAATACTCCTTTTATTCTATTGAGAGAAATATAGATTGTCTCACCCCTCCCCCTCCTATCAAATACTTTGGTGATGCCCTAGAATTTCTAGTTATTTTAGGTATGGCACTAGAAAATAGTGTTTCATAAGGATGCCTTTAGGTTTTACATGATTTACATGACAAAAACAAAACATGTTCTTCTTTCTTGAATGAGATTCTCAATAATATTGAATCCTATGAATCAAAGTTGAATTTGATCATGGTGGATTAGAATTCTTGCTTTTCACAAGAATCTGAATGCAAAGGTTATTACCCTAAGTAACTGACTATAAACTGCACCCATGGATTAACCTCGCTCCTGATTCGTGCTTCTTTCCCTCAGAGGAAAAAGTGTACTTTGTAGTCTGTTACGGTATATGTTTCGATTTGACCCATGTTGTTCATATTTTTCTTCTCAGGCCTTACCATCGTCGGAGGAGAAAACTCCCGAAGTCTAGACCTTGGGATCTTCGTCCGTTCCATAGAGCCTCATGGCCCCGCCCACAGAGATGGCAGGCTTCACGTCGGGGATCGGATCATCTCAATCAACGGCCAGAGTCTGGAGGGGGTGGGGCATCGGGTTGCCGTGGATATCATCAAGAATTCGCCAGAGGTCGTACAGCTGATTGTGTCGCAGCCGAAAACAGGTAAATACAATTTATACATTGTTTGAATCCCACCAAGGCATTAGCGCCCTTTTGCAAGGCGTCAATTCAGACTTGGTCACCCTGAACCCAGGTGTTAAATGGGTACCGAGTAGGATGGTATCGTCAGTGCTGTTGGATTAGCGATTGGAGCATCATTACATTACATTACAAGAATACTCCCCAGCGTGTGAAGATCATACATACACTGTATGCAGCTAGTCAAAATCCGTTGATTCCGGTGATGATATATATGAACAGAATATTGCTGTTGTTGTTGTTGTTGTTGTTGTTGTTATTATTATTATTATTGTTATTAAAGGAGAATGAAACTCTTGGAGCAAGTTAGCTTTTGTGAAAGCAGAAAAATCAAAGAATAAGATCAACAAAACTTTGAGTAAAATAGGACTAGCAATAAAAGAGTTATGAGCATTTGAATGTCGAGATCACTAATGCTATGGAGATCCTCCCATTGGCAATGCGACCAAGATCTGTGATGTCACACACGTACAACTCTCCCATTTGGACACTGAAAATATACCCCAAAACATCTCTTTTTGCTCATTCTAATCATATGACAAACGATTCATCAATTATATAATGTTGTACGAACCTCTGTACTTGTCATCTCATAAAGAGAACACCTCACCTTGTGATAGACTCTATAAAAGTGAGAATATAAGTGAAATAAGTACTAAAGTAATGAGGGAGTTGTACGTGTGTGATATCACAGATCTTGGTCGCATTGCCGTTGGGAGGATCTACATGGCACTAGTGATCTCAATATTCGAATGCTCATAACTTTCTTATTATTCAATCAATCTTCCTCAAACTGTCAACAATATGTTTCTTTGATTTTTCTCTTTGATATGGATTCAGCTGGTTTCAAGGGTTTCATTCTCCTTTAATATATATGGTATGCTACTCTATGATTTCCAAGGTGTCTTGACAAAAATCATTTTGCTTATTCCAATTCAAATCAAACTTTCTGTCTAGAATGACATAATTGATAGGGTTTGAACCATTGCTTAGAAATTATTTTTATGGTAAGTTTGCCATCCAATTGAAACTTATATATATATTGGCTGTTCAGCATTGTTACCATGGTAATTACAATGGATGGCAAGGCTATCATATCATGTAAGCAAGTCTTTGCAACCAGACCCTGGTATAGAAATTGGATATGCAAAGTTCATGAATTTTTCTCGTCCTTTCTTGCAGGATTGAACTCCAAACTCTCGTCCGCCCCAAGCTCCGAGGTCGTGTATGCCAACGTCCACCAGCCTGCCAACACCCAGACAGCAACCCTTGCCCCCAGCCAAGGATCCCTTGAAAACATTGAAGATCTCCCCCATGAATCCTCCGCAAGCGAGAACAACTCTCCCAAGCTTCGCAACCCCAAGCAGTTCCCGCCGACGAAGCCGCGACGCCGCCCCGAGAGCTTCGGGTCCAACTACAGCCTGAATTCGGACCAGGAGAGGAACGGGACGGGAGAGGGGAAACATGGGAGGTATCTGTCGGTTGAGAAGCCGAAGATTGCAAGGAGAAGGGGAGTCGTGGATTATGAGGATGGCGCGAGGGACGACGATGGTGGGAGGATAACAGAGAAAGAGGAGGATGCTTCAAGGAAGACACCAGAGGTAATATGATAATAATCAAAATAATATATGGTATTTGTATTGTAGCATGTATCCACGGTGTTCAAAGCTTTTGAGGAAACTACATGTACTATATACAGTGTCTATCTGAATTATTTGTACACTATACCAGAACACACTAAAAGGAGATAATTACTATGCTGGAAATAAAAAATTCCTAACCTGGCCATTATAAGATTTAATGAATTAAATATCATATGAAAGAGAAAATATAGCCTTTTTTCCACCTACAGGTAGTTGTAAATTGTGATTTGTCATGCATGAATATTTATGAACCATTAAGTGCGCTAACGTATATTTCCTTACCATTACGCGATCATTGAAGATGATATGCTGTCATCTGATATACTCTTAGGGGGTGTTGCAAGAAAATATTTGCAATCAATGGCAAATATTCTGCTGCAATTCTACAATTGAATGATAACTTTTAACTGTAGAAAATCAGATTACACTCCTTGTTTCATGGAGCAGATTAGCAATCAATCGCAAATTTGCAACTAATTGCACGGCATATGCTTGATTTCGGGAACGAAAATAGACTTGCGATTGATCGCAAGTTTCTTGCAATGCCCCACAAGTCTTAGTATTTCAGTCGCAAACAATTTTAGATGATGAATATCTGATTACTGTTGCCTCATTGACTTTTGTGCAGAGGTTGCAATTAGTTTCATATTTATAAACTTGAATAAAAACAACAAACTGTGTATCATAGTTTTATATCAAATGAAAGCATCTCATCATTGCATTTCTCAGAAAAAATAAGAAGTCATGACATGATATAACATAATTACTTTAATTTGTGTAAATTATCTTTCATTACATTAGAACATCCATTCCAAGCAATCCGAAAAGGATGATCCGATAAGCGCAGACATTCTTGACAACCATTCAGCGGACGAATGGGAGGACCTGGACAATGACGGCGACGATGACTCAAAGGTCACGACCCCTGAGAGCTCGGATATGGAGGACCTCTTCGGAGATATGGACGAGAAAAAGAACAAACCAAATCTAAACTTCAGCAAGATCAGCGCTGGGTTGGAATCTTCCGTGACGGCGACCCCATCGACCGTGACCGCCGCAATGCCGCCATCTCGCGATAAGCCGACCACGAAGGTGGCCGCGGCATCGCAGGAAACGGAGGTCAAGAACAAGAAGGCGGAGCAGGAGACCTTGGATGAAGAGGTTCAGGAGGCCAGCGAAGGACTGGATCTACTTCCTGGGGACAAGTATACCGTTCAGCTGAAGAAAGTGAATGGGTCTTTGGGCATCAGTGTAACAGTAAGGAAGAAATCTAATAATAGGCATTTATATACAATGTAGCGCCATTTATCTAGAAATAATCTATTCCGAGGCGCATTGTTTAGTATTATTATTATCCCGGCTTGGGGGGGAGTGTGTCAATAAGAGTTAAGTGTGACTTAAAGTCATGCTTAAATGCCAATGCGCACATGGTATCTATCGCAAAACATTGGTGAATAGTAGTGTGTCCTCGGAGCATGATATGACCAATGATGTGAGGCATTATGAACCACACAATGGGGATTATAAGTGCCATTTTTATTCAGTCACACTTAAATCTTTGTGAAACAAGCCCCTGGAATTGTTTCACACAAAAGCTTATGTTCGTATTTTTAATGGCATTCTTAGATTTTAATATGCACATTGTTTTTAGAGCGTAGCCGTAATTATGATTGCCCTAGCGTGCGCCCTCCAAGTATGATCTGGATTTGATGTGAAATCTTTCATTTTCATAGTATGCTGATAAAATTGGATACAGATTAAATTACTTCTTTACCATCTCGGATTCGAGGTACATGTATCTTGTCTAATTTGGTTATGAATGAATGATAAAAAGTATATAAAAAAGGAAGTAGATCAATTGTACTAATCTGCTCTGTGACCTTTGACCTTTATTCTGTCATTTCAGGGTGGAGTAAACACGAGTGTAAAGCATGGAGGTATTTACATCAAGACTATGGTTCCAAGAGGGGCTGCTGATCAAGATGGCCGTATCAAGTCTGGTGAGTTCAAAAACATTTGATTACTTTATCTTAATGTTGCTTCCTACTTTACCTTGCTTATGTTTTGAAAACCTAGTGAAGATCCTTGGATGTTGGAAAACTTTGATTATTTTTAATATCAAATTTTGGTAAATGATACGGCCTCTATTTTCTTCATTTGATTTGACATTTCTGATTTTATTAATATACTTTATTTTCAACCATAAATCAAAGTGCCAGTCTATTCTACATTACATTGATGTGTGATGGACATACATGTAGTTCATGTATTAAAGCGATGTCATGATATTTGCTACAAACTAAAGAGAAAAGAAATGTGTGAAACCCAAATAACAAAATTTTTCATATTGTATGTGAATTTCACATGCCTTTAGTACATTGGATCATTTCATGAAAGGACTTGTCAGATGTTTTATCCAATATTTACCATAGTAAAAGTCAGATGCTTGGGCCTCTTAGTCAATCATAACCAAGGAAAGATGTGAGTTCTGACAACTTTTTGGATGACAAATGTTGATGAAATGCTTCCCTTGGCCCGTAACACAAAGCTTAGCAATCATAGAAAAATATTTTAGGATTGATTGCATTGACCTCGATGTTAATCGTAAAAATCAAGAAGTGTATGATCACTCACTAACCTTTGTGTTACGGGACCCTGTTACATTGAAATTCAAAGACTTACCGTTTTCTTTTCTTGAACTCCGATCAGGTGATCGATTGCTGCAGGTCAACGGGGCATCGCTGACCCAGGTCACTCACCGGCAGGCCGTGGAGATCCTCCGCCGGGCCAAGGACGTCAGCACCCTCGTCATCGAACGCGGCATCCCTCCAGCGGCGACCAGCGCTCTCCCCCCAACACCGGTCCACTTCCAACAGCCCCTGAAACAGCAGGGGGAGGATGCTGCACCCGAAGGGGGTAAGGAAACTGGTGGTGGTAGTGGTGGAGGGGGGCAGCTGGATACCAGTCCTAGCCCGAATATCTTGCCAGAGAAAGAAAGTGAGTGTATGTTCAATTCTAAGCAATTCCATGAAGTAATCAACATTTTTTTGTGTCAAATCAAACCCACATCCTTCAGATTGAAAGACAAGAATCATAACCACTAGGCCATGACGCCTCCATGTAGCTTTATATATATGTTGCTTAGCCAGGAATCAACCTTGTAAGATCACACATAGCATCAGTGTATAATTCACCATGAAATGATGATTATATTCTGCTTATCAATTTTTAATATCGTGATAATTTCAAAATCGACATTTCTTTCTGACCATTCCTGCATTATATAAAAAGTTTTTTTTGCACATGAATTTTTGCTTGATTCCAACTTTAATTTTCTAGATTATTTATGCATGTGGGGACGCACTGTCTCATTACATGTATGTGAAGTGGAAATACCAAGTACATGTATTGTTTTCATGAAAACTGCTATTATCATTAATTCAATTCATTTCTCACAATCATTCCCAATGCAGACCCCAATCTCACCTCGGCTGATGAACATCACGAAACCGACTTTGCCACCGAAAATGAAGACCTTGATCTCGGAACCGCTGACGAGGAATACGAGACGGGATGGGAGGATGACGACGACGGTGATGCAGCGGTCAGTAAAAGTGACCCATTGACCATCGAGGAGCCTTTCGTGCGTACACAGAGCACAGTCCAACAAGCAATGGCGCCCCCTGGAGGGGGCACTTTGCTTCCAGAGATTAAAGGTGATCCTTCAGAAAACGAGAAAAGTAAATTCCAAGATTCTTTTTTTAATTTTGGTGTCGTGACTGCCGTGAAGGTGTAACCTTGTAGATCCTTCTGGACTCTCCTCGCATGGCTTTCCTATTTTTGTCTGAAGATGGAGTGGTAACGTAGAAACTTAATTTGGAATTTAGCAATAGTAATAGAATACAGAAATTGATTAGTTTGTAACATATTCTTTTTCTTATCTGTCCTAAGAAGGTTTTCATGAGTATTCATTCTAATCTCTTTCTTCCTCTTTCTTTTTCGTATTCCTTTGATCTGTGCATGGAACTTCCAGTTGTCCTATATGTAAAACAAATTACTTTAAACTGTTGCAATTCACTGTTAAATGTGTATGATTTATTCAGGGCAAATCTTGCTCATCTTCTAGTACCAACTTCACAAAAGCTGGACAAGGTGTATTTGCATTTTGGCACATTTTGTTGGCTCATAATTGATACTTTTCAAGAATTTGAGTACAACTAAGGTGTATTGCTTCTTTCTTTCTTGGCTAAATCTTTATATCTTTACAGTGTACATGTATTTTCTCCTGATTATTTGTACCATTCACAGACATATTTTTCTTTTCTTGTTTAAATCTTGTTATATGTAGAATATCAGTTATTTGTTGTTGTATGAAGTCAGATGGCGTAGGGCAATGTTGTACTGTAAAATTGATTTCTTTACAATTCGTCAGAATAACTTCTTTCTTCACTTTTATTTTTTCAATGAGTTAGTCTTTTTTCTAGTGTATTTCTGTAAAGTAACTTAGATTTTGATTATTGTGCTTCCTTACTGTCATTGTGGATTTTGAGTTATTTTCCTTGATGTCGTTAGTAGTAGGTTTTTACAGTTTTTTTTTTTTTTTTTTAAGTTACAATTTATGTAATATTGATGTAGTAGGTGATAGATCACATTGACTAGATTAGATATTAGAGAAATAATTCTGACATTGCAAGTCTAACCAAAGTTACCCAATTTGTACATTATATTATTACTTGTTCTGAGTCATACATGTACCATTATAATAATAATTTTATGAAATTATTTACCTCTTGTTTATCATTTGTTTGGCATAACCATTATGTTACAGTCCTAGATTATGCAAAATTGTGTTATTTTATCCTCTATAAAAAAGGACATTGGTTGAAAATATCAGTTGTGAATGGATATTGTAGATCAATTTTACCACAGCAAAACAATCTGCACTTTCTGTGGCAAGAAGCAGACTTGGGGCCCCATCTTACAAAGGGTTGCGATAGATTTAAATTGTGTACTTAGGGAAAATTTAAATCAGTTGCAATTTTAAGTGTTATTTGAGTCAATCGCAACTCTTTGTTAGATTGGGTCCAGCAATTACTGGTAAATTTACATGTGATTGCAAGGCCATGACTGATTTTAGGGACTAAATTGCAAGTTTCGTACAAAGCCCTGAAGTCAAATTTCAAAGTCAAGGAAATATCTGTTGTCTGAAGTGATTTGATTAAGTATAGAGAATAGTTGCATGTTTTTGACTGATAATGGTCGCCTATTATTAATTACATTTTCTGTTTATCCTTCCCTGGTTGTGTAGTTGATCCAGACATAGATGACACAGAGCCACCGGTTAGTCCCTCCTCAGACGACGTGGCCCTGTCCCCTACCGACATACACAGAATAGGATCACCTCGATTCGGGACGCAGCGCAAGAACAGTCTCGGCGTCATATTCCACCACGACCTGGAAGACACCATGTACTCTATCCGGAGGACATCATCGGCAGCGTCGCTAGGAATACACTCTGAGCATACAGAGTCGGACGATGCCAATAGCCTCATGATGCCGTCCTTCGCGTCGCACGCAACCACACCGACCATCGAGGCATTGCACGATGATGACTTCCGCACCCCGCCTCTGACGGATGACGACTTCGGAAGCGAGAATGAAATGCCAGATGTACCGGACAACGAGACTGCTGATCCCCCATCTCGTGGCTCTGTCACAGAATCCCCGTACCAATCTGATGGCTATTCGGATGAGGTGGACGACTACCTGGCAGAGATTGCCTCACCTACATTGAGTACTCGCGAGGCAGATACGCTGACTCCGACAGCACACTTGACGGGGATGAGGAAGGCTGAGAAGCGGAAGTCCTGGATAAGCATCGCAAGCAGTCACTCTCCTGCTCCGACAGAAAGCACACAGTTTGGACGAACGGAATCCTCTCCCCGATCAAGCCGAAGGTCACAGACATCGCCTCTCTCCGAGTCGGCAGAATCTGAAAGCGAAGAGTCCGAGTCCATGGCATTCAGCGATAATGACATTGCCGGACATTGGTCAGATGAGGAGGACCACAGGCTGGTCAAGCCCAAATTGCCCGCAGAGAGCACCCCGAAAGATCCGAACTTTGTCTCGCGACTAGCCATGAAGTTGCCGACAAGCCCGGAACCCATTTCGGAGAACATCAGCGACGCCGCTCCATCATTACCGACCATGTCCCCGCCACACTCTTCCCGTTCGTCATCCCCGACGGCATCCCAAGCCAGCCAGATATCGGTCACCAGCCCCACTGCCCAGGAGGAGGAAGAGGTGATGTCACCTAACTCCACCTTGAGCAGTGTGGGTGCCCTGACCCTGACACAGACGATGCTATCACAGACTATGATGTCCACTGGATACATGACCGAGATTGACATGCCAAATCTGCCTTATGTTACTGCAGGTGAGACAAAAAGGGAATATGTGACTGCCAAGCTCAAAACCTACAACAAATCAGCCAAAATGCACTTTCAATTTCAATAGATTGCAAAAAGAAGATCCTTATTGTACTGTATGCTGCAAATTGATTTATTGTAAAAATATGAACTCAAAACCATAAAGCAACATGATATGATGTAGATAAATTTAAGATTCTCGAACAAGGAGAAAATGGTGTTTGAAGTTTGCAGTCTACTCAAGCATGAGATTTGCAAACCAGCCCAAAAGAAATTATTTTGATAGAATTCTTGTATCCCTTGCTTGGTTGGATTTGATGACTCCATATTTTGACACTAGGGAGAAAAGAGCTCTTTCAAATGACAAATTTTTCTCAGTAATGATGATGAATTATTTTGTCAAAATTGATTGGTTTAATTATTTTGTCAGTATTGATCTATTGCATTATTTATCAATTTCTCATATTTTTACAGGGTGGCTTGTGATTACCCAATGTTGCTGGTTTTCACTTTGTTCCTGTTACCATGAAAGTACTAATAAGTACAGTATGAAGCATCAATTAATGATTTAAGAAATTTAATAAAATAAATTTGTCAATTGATCTTTCCTCAATTGGTTATTAATGGTTTAATTTTGTAAATGATTTTGATAGCCATATCATTGAAGAAAAGGCAGGGGTGTGAGAGTTCAGATTTTTTTCTGATTTCAGATTTTTTTTTTTTCAGCTCAATTTCAGCTTATTTTTTACCTTCCTCTGTACAAAAAGTATGGGAGCTCTTTCTATTTCAGACTTTTTCAACACTCTTCAGCTTTTTTCAGATCTTTTTATTTGTGACCACTCACACCCCTGGTACTAATAAATACAGTATGAAGCATCAACTAATGATTTAAGAAATTTAATAAAATAAATTTGTCAATTGATCTTTCCTCAATTGGTTATTAATAGTTTAATTTTGTAAATGATTTTGATCGCGATATCATTGAAGAAAAGGTCACCCATGCCTGAGTAGCCTTCCTGAACACATCAAAACTTGTACAGTATCTCTGTTGAATGTAAATAAATCTGCTCAAAAGCTTTATTATTTGTAGTTATTAATCTTCTGTGCACCTTGAACACTCTGCAGAGTGGTTTGGCAAGTACATTATTTGTTTTATATTTCTGCTTAAAACTTAGTATATTTTGATCCCTATTGTTACAGACAGCTATTAACCTATGATATTTCCTGTATCCAGATAACACCTTTGAAGTGCAACTCAGCAAGGGCTCTCAGGGACTTGGCTTCAGCGTGATGGGGGGCAAGGGGACCAATACCGACCCCAGAAAGTGCCTCATCCGCATCAAGAAGCTCTTCGCCGGTCAGGCCGCGGCTCAGAGTGGCCTCATCGAAGAAGGCGACGTCATCCTCGCTGTCGACGGCGAGTTGATTCACGATGCCACGCATCCGGTAAGTCAATACCAAGAATTTTCTATTATGTAATCATTAACTACATATAAGAAACCCTCCTTGAATAAAAAAAAAAACTACTTGAATAACAATTCTTTGGTTTGTGCGAACGTTTAAGAACCCATTTCCCTTGTATAAGAACACCCCTACACTTTTGTAATGCAAGATTTTAGGCATGCAATGGGTTCATACTCGACATAAGGCCGTTAACCTCTAGATACATGTAACATATGATATTCCTCACTCATTCTGCCAGTGAAAATTCCCTGGGCGTGTTAAGTAGTGTAAATTAAAGTTTCCAGTTCGGTGACATAAAGTTATTGCATGTAGGTGTGATTGACTGGTGCATGTTCAGTGTGTAATTTTGAAAGCATGATGCTTCAAGTGGTCCGTTGTTCGTTCCAGCTTCTGAGCGATGCTTTTATCGAGTCTGTTTAAAATGTTGCCCTTCTAAACGTCAGATCAACATGCCAAATCAACTGTCGATTGACCTAGTTTTCTACTGTACCCCCTCCCAATCCATCGTGTAGTATCATTTACATACACTACCTCTGTATTTGTATTGATTGCAAAAGGTTGTAAGTTACAAAGATTCATTTTTGTACATCTCGTAAAGAGTATGGAATTTGATTGCTCTGAGAGTGTACCTCTACATTGCTGGGCCTATTGCTTTGGTAGATTTTAAGAATACATGTAATTGATACATGTAAAGAGATGAGTGGATGACGACAGGAATAAAGGAAAAAGAAAAGGGAATGGACTGGATAGAAATGAAAGGATAGAATATGAAAGAATGAAGGGAAGGAAGAAAGGAAAACAGTAGGAAGGAAGGAAGGAAGGAAGAAAGAAAGAAAGAATTTAGCAAACAAATAGAGGGAAAATGAGAGAGGGGGAAAAACAGAGCGAAAGAAATACTGAGAGATGGAAAGGGTATTAAGCAAGATTAAATTTTATTCAATCTTTTGACTATAATATTTTATATATCGTTTAGAAATTACAAAAAAGAGTTGTAAAAGGAAAAATCTATATATTTTTAAAAACAGTGTTGTTAAGAAAATATCTCAATCTTTGTATGATATTGTTTACATCTTTTTATCAATAAAATGTTTTAAAAAGAAAAAAAAAGATTGAATTTTATAGATAAATGAAATTAAAAGTGTGAAAATATTGAAGAAGAAAACATTTGAAAAAACAAGTTTGCCAAAGTTCTACTCAAACGTTGTCCCTTACTCCCTTCTTCCATGTACATCATATTGAAGTGCTGAATATAGGTTTGAATGCTCATTAGAAGAAAAGCCCTCAATGATAAGAGATTTCCTCTGTGATCCCCCTCAAAACAAGGTATTGATTTCATGTTGTTACCCCTTTCACATTGCCTTATACATGTACATCCTTGCCTACAAAGCACTTTTAGCTGATAAAAGGAATTTATTTTTTCCCCATTTAAGGTGCAATCTATTTTTTTTTAATAATTATGTATTTCTTTTTTTTCATATTTTTTGAAATTGTTATATATATGGAAATCATCAGGGACACTATTTGGATCTCGTATGCGTAACTTGGGTTTGATTTAAAAATTGTGGTCTAAAGTTCCTGTTTAACTATGGATGGCCAACTGTGAAAAAAATTCTGGTAACAGGACAATTTCATTTTATCTGCTCATGTGACACAAAATATAATTGTCAGGAAATAATCAAGGCTTCAGATTATGGGCATTTAGTTCAACTTTAGTTAGTACAATTAAAATTTGCTAAAAACACAATTTGCATTAGATTTGTACATGAAATTTATTTTTGAGCAATTTTAGGTTTGACATGAACTTACAAAATGTAGTTTCGGAACCGTGTATGCTGGGGTCGCAAAGTTGATCTCAGAAGTGGAATGGGACTTGAAAGAAAAATTCTTGTAACAATGTGGCGCAAGCTTTATATTTTAAGATTTAATCTAAAAAAATATCCAAACTTAGGGACCATTGGGATGATGACATTATTTTTTTAGAATTTTAAAGGCAAATTGAAAGAAAATATAGTTGCACAGTTTTATCCAGTTCAAAACCTGTATCTTTCATTAATAAAAATATAATAAAGTTCTTGGAGAGGATACATTATGTGTGAATGCATGGGGCTGTGCACACGTTTCTTCTTCTTTTTTTTATGGAACAGGAAATTGAGTAATGTGAACATGCTCATGATTATCAGCTCTTTACGAGCTTGTTATTATTGAGTGAATAATTGATGGGATCCTATTTTTCCACCCCTTTTTGTCATTCTAATTACTTGTCCGATTCATCCATAGAAAAAAATGAAACCACAAGCTATTTTTGTAGGCGGAAAGAGATCATGCGTTTGTCCCTGCTTATTGTTTACGTAAATAGATTGATTGATCGCACTTTCCGAATGCTATTCAGTTTTTAATAGAATTTCCAATTATTGATATGTGCAGTACATGTACATACAGTGTATACTTTACGTTTTTAGTCATTGATAATTACTAAAGGATGTGAATGATTAATATTCAGTGACACAGGCTGAATTTTGAAATACATGTATATTAATGATTTTTTTTAATTTTTTATTCATTTTTTGATAAAATATGAAATGTTATTCATCCAAATGTAGTGTTGCATGAAAATCGGGCAACAGTTTCGTATAGAAAAGTGTTTACATGCCGTACGTTGGCATGTCGTAACATAAATTTGTTTTTTTCAATTTTTTTCGTGTTCTTGAAAGAGACATGTAGTAATTAGCCATCATTATTTATTGAAAAACTACAGATAAAATAAGATAAGAATGAATAGCATTGTAAGTTATGGTCTCTTGTATTTACAAAAAAAAATTAAAACAAGATCTTTATTCAATTTATGTCACTTCAAAAAAATCACAGAGAGGTTAGTGTCCCATACCCCCACCCCCCCCCCCCCCCGAATAATGCCCTTGTACACACATATTCAATTACTTTATTTTAGCTTCTTTACATGCTTTGTGAGAACGTGACAATCATTAAGGTATTAGTTTAGGTTAGATATTGTAAAAAGAATAGAATTCTTGTTTTAAATGATAACACGTTTTCAGTAATCAAGAGATTGTATTGTGGTTTGAAATTGCTGATATGGTTTCGGGTATTTCTATTGTTTTCTGCTATATAAAGTAATCATGTACTTAATTGGGACCTCAGTCATCCGATATCAATTACATTACAATTATTGTAATCCCAACATGTCTGCTTATAAATTGAGACCATGTTTAGCAAGTCTTCCCTTGAAAAAATGCAAGGAAGTACATGTACATGAAACCTTGAATGAACAATTTTGTTAAATTCTTATGCTTTGGACATATGATGGAAACATGTAGAAAGGGGTTGCAACACGGGGGAGGGGGAGAGAAGTGGATCACCTCTTCCCTATGTTTTTTTTTTATTAAAGTAGTGGAGAAAAAAAGATCAGTAAATTTCATGATTTTATAATCATTATTTTGTTGGGACTTAAATTTGGGGTTATTGCAAAACATGAATGTTTTGTAAAAATAACAATTTCCAGAAAAGCATGATGATGATGATAATCCCCAGCATTTATATTGCACCATATTTCTGTTAAAAACTTTCCGAGGTGCAGGCTCATCCAGTTCTTTAGTTAAAGGAGAATGAAACTCTTGGAGCAACTTAGCTTTTGTGAAAGCAGAAAAATCAAAGAATAAGATCAACAAAAGTTTGAGTAAAATAGGACTAGCAATAGAAGAGTTATGAGCATTTGAATGTCGAGATCACTAATGCTATGGAGATCCTCCTATTGGCAACGCAACCAAGATCTATGATATCACAGATGAACAACTCTCCCCTTTTGGACACTGAAAATATACCCCAAAACATCTCTTTTTGCTCATTCTAATCATATGACAAACGATTCATCAATGATATAATGTTGTGAAACCTCTGTACTTGTCCTCTCATAAAGAGAACACCTCACCTTGTGATAGATTCTATAAAAGTGAGAATATAAGTGAAATAAGTACTAAAGCAATGAGGGAGTTGTACGTGTGTGACATCACAGATCTTGGTCGCATTGCCAATGGGAGGATCTACATGGCATTAGTGATCTCAATATTCAAATGCTCATAACTTTCTTATTATTCATTCAATCTTCCTCAAACTTTCAACAATATGTTTCTTTGATTTTTCTCTTTGATATGGATTCAGCTGGTTTCAAGGGTTTCATTCTCCTTTAAATACAATGTAAGACTATGAATCTTTGCATGATATTGACCAGAAATCATAATTTCTCCAAAAATGCAAATTGATGAAACATAATGACTTCATTCAAATTCCAGAAAAGTAATATTGCAAGAAATCAAAAGCCAACATTCATGTTAGAATTCCTTTCAATTGCAAAATGAGCAATCTTCCCAACATACTGTCTATAATTAGTGGGAGCTTAGCCTTGAGTGGGACTGCCTTAACATGGTTTTAATCTACGTCTGGTTCGAAGATAGTCATGAACGGATTAGGATAGATATCGCCATCTTGGGAGTAAATGTTGATGATTTTGAGAGGGATCAGTTTGAGAGAAAACATGCAAGCTTGGATGTGAGGGATCATTAAAGAGGAATTAAGAAGGGATTAAGATAAAGTGGATATTTTGGGCCTTTCATTATATATCAATGTGAGGTAAATTTATTACAGATGTGGTGCTCTAGTCAATTCGTGTTCAGTATTTCTACTGCAGGCACGGATCCAGAGTCAGAATTCTATGGGGTGCAAATTTTGTCCCAAAATTTGACCAATAAAAAAAAAAGATCTTCAGTACAAAATGAAGGACATTTTGTCTCCCGAAAAAGTTAATCCCTCATTTCACATGGTGCGCGACATTTAAAGGCATTTACAAGGTGCACCATTATAATTTCAAGCCCCCCCCCCCCCCCCCCGTCCCCCCGATCCACACCTGATCTTACCTTTATTTACACTGAATTTATCTATTTTTATTTTTCAAAAATGTTTGCACACTGAATTGATTATGAAGGAATATTGATTACCGGGTATTGTTTTCTTTTTTATATATTTTCTTTGAAATTTGCTTTCCTTTTTGCCCTATGATTTTAAAATGGAGGAAAATGACAAAAAGTTTGGAAATATGCAAAATCGCTGTAAAGTCAATTCAGGATTTATTTCCAATTCATGAATAGAATTTGATTAATTAATGCCTACAAGTATAATATAATTTCTTTCAAATTGTTTGTTGGTCTGATAGTGCTTTTTGCATTTGCATATTTCATCTTTAAGGATTTTTTTTTTCTTCAAATGAATATGTGCTCACAATGTTACCCTAGGGCCATAGTGCATGGAACATATCAAAATCAATCCCTGGAAGTTACTTTCAAAATTAAATTAAAGTCAGGTTCTATAGTATGCAGGGGGGCTTGATACCTATTTTAGGATATTCCGAATCAAATTGTGAGTGCTCGTGTCCCGCTACTAGTAATCCTAACAAGGAAATGTGCATTGTCTCATGTGACAGTAGGCCTATTCACACTTTAAAGAAAAACTTTTTAAAAGTAAACAACTTCTGAAATCTAATCAATCATTTTTTAAAACACCATTATACTACTCTTCCCTGAACAAGAAATACAAGTCCAAAACATCCAAATAAGTCCATTTTTTTGCACAAAAGGAGTGACATCACAATTTTTTATTTAAATCTGTCCATCTTCATGTTCCACTTCCCAAGAAATCACAGATTGTTTTACACATTTTTTTTCATTTGTGCTTTCTATCTTGAGACTTTGATTGGCCCACAGTCTTTTATTGTCTTGTGTCAGGATTTGTTGGTCAGAAACGAATGTTGCCCATCACGGCAGAGCATTATTTTTGCTTCATACCTGTATCTCATTCACTTTTCAGCCTACACCATAATGTTGCTTAGCTTTTTCACTGTGTCTGAACACTCCTTTAGTTTGCTGATTTTTCCAGATGTGAATGGACCTATCTTATGGAGTTCATAACCTCGTGTTGTAGGGGGGAATTTTTAGATTTGGGGTTTTACAGGCTATAAATGGCCTTATGAGTTCTCTATAAAAAGGGAAATGCTGTGAAAATTCCTTTATCTCTGCAGACCGAGTTTGTTGGTTTTACAGGCTAATGTGAAAAGGTCTATTTTTAATTCTCATAAGTAGCTGCAGACTGCGTTTGTTGGTTTTACAGACTAGTGTGAATGGCCTTTTTTGAGTTCTCTTAAGGGGAAATGTTGTAAAATTCCTTTTATCTCTGCAGACTGCATTTGTTGCTTTTAAAGGCTAGTGTGAATGCACCCTATCTTCGAGTTCATACCCTATTGCTTTAGGGGGAAATGTTGTTAAATTCATTTATCTCTCCCGACTGACACATACTGTGTTGATAGAGCTATCATGTTTGGGACATCCCATATTTAACCTCTCATGTGCCAACGATTCAACAACCACCAAAAAAAAAAATCCAAGAATCACACATTCCCCCATGTGACATGCTTCAGGGTGTACATGTTTCCAAGCAAATTTTCTTTTCCTGTAACAAGTTTCTTCTCTTGTTTGGACCGGATCTATTTTTGTATGATTGAATAAAGATTTTCTTTAACAATCTACATGTGAATTCCTGAATAATGTTTTGCATTGAAATTTGACATCAATATTTCTTTGGAAAATTCTGCTTCGTTTGTGCTTGTGGAATAATGCTTTGGAAAAGTCAACCCTATCGGTTGAAAAAAAATTATTTTTCGAACAGACTGCTTTCTTCTATGGTTCTGGAATAATTTGGATTAATGCACCTTCACTTTCAATATGCAGATATTTGAGTTGAATTAATATTTGTGATCTAACTGTCCAATTGAATAAATATGACCAATGAGTGCTGGATGTTTAATTATGGACAATTGGAATTTTTTTGCACTTGTGCCTTTTTACAGACAAGTAGAATTGGAATAAACATCTAAATGAAGTCTGTTGATTTATTAGTTCGCTTTTGGAAACAAAAGGTATGAATATTCTCAAATGGCATTTCTATTTTTCATTTAAAGCCTTATTTTGATGAGGATATTCTAAATTTATCATTGTACTGAATCGGATCGATTCACAGGGAAATTAATATTTTCTTTATTTTCTTTAACCTATTTGGCCTTCTTATTCCAAATTCTATATTTGATACATGTATTTGCAATTTGTAATGCCCCTTTTTGTCTCACCTGCATAGCAGAGTGAGACTATAGGCGCCGCTTTTCCGACGGCGGCGGCGACGGCGGCGGCGTCAACACCAAATCTTAACCTGAGGTTAAGTTTTTGAAATGACAGCATAACTTAGAAAGTATATGGACCTAGTTCATGAAACTTGGCCATAAGGTTAATCAAGTATTACTGAACATCCTGCCTGAGTTTCATGTCACATGACCAAGGTCAAAGGTCATTTAGGGTCAATGAACTTAGACCATGTTGGGGGAATCAACATCAAAATCTTAACCTAAGGTTAAGTTTTTGAAATGTCATCATAACTTAGAAAATATATGGACCTAGTTCATGAAACTTATACATAAGGTTAATCAAGTATCACTGAACATCCTGCATGAGTTTCACGTCACATGACCAAGGTCAAAGGTCATTTAGGGTCAATGAACTTTGGCCGAATCGGGGGTATCTGTTGAATTACCATCATAACTTTGAAAGTTTATGGATCTGATTCATGAAACTTGGACATAATAGTAATCAAGTATTAATGAACATCCTGTGCAAGTTTCAGGTCACATGATCAAGGTCAAAGGTCATTTAGGGTCAATGAACTTTGGCCAAATTGGGGTATTTGTTGAATTACAGCCATAAATTTGAAAGTGTGTTGGTCTAGTTCATAAAACTTGGACATAATAGTAATCAAGTATCACTGAACATCCTGTGCGAGTTTCAGGTCACATGATCAAGGTCAAAGGTCATGTAAGGTCAAAGAACTTTGGCCACGTTGGGGGTATTTGTTGAATTGCCATCATATCTCTATAAGTGTATTGGTCTAGTTCATAAAACGTGGAAATAAGAGTAACCAAGTATCACTGAACATCTTGTGCGAGTTATAGTAGTTTTCAAAATCAGCACTGCTGCTATATTGAATCGCGTGATGCAGGTGAGATGGCCAGAGGCATTCCACTTGTTCTAATTTGAAAGGACTGTTACTTACTTTTCTTGGGGCAAGTATAACCCATAATAGCCCTTTTTGTATTTTCACCCTGTTACTCCTACCTACATGTAATATTTACCGGGATTTTAATGCACGGTAAACCATATGCAGGAAAATATAATGGTGGCTCTTTTTCATTTATCATGGCTACTTTTGGGGGCTACCACCCATAGCCCCCACTTATAGTGTACATGTACTTTAAACCACCCTGTTCTGATAATAAAAGAGTTTGTTAAATGTCAAGTCCACCCCAGGAAAACGCTGACTTGAATGAATAGAGAAAAATCAAACTAGCATAGTGCTGAAAATTTCATCAAAATCGGATGTAAAATAAAAGAAAGTTATGACATTTCAATCTTTCGCTTATTTTTCACAAAACAGTGATATGCACGACTAGGTGAGTCAGTGGATGATGTCCATCACTCACCACTTCTTTCGTTTTTTATTGTTTGAATTATACAATATTTCATTTTTTATAGATTTGAAAATAAGGACCAACTTGACTGAACCATATAGTATTAGACAATGCTAGCTCCACATGTTCAGGAAGGAATTAATCATTGTTTCACTTGACAATGAGGAGAAAATAAGAATATTTCAAATAATGAAATACAAAAGAAATAGTGAGTGGATGATGTCATCAGTTTCCTCATGTGTATACCAACCAGGATGTGCATATACATATAAGCGAAACTTTAAAATGTCATATTAAACTTTCATATTTTACATCCGATTTTGATGAAATTTTCAGTGTTATGCTTGTTGGAATTTTCTCTTTTTATTCAAATAAACTTTTTGTTGGGGTGGACTTGTCCTTTAATGCACGGTGAACCATAGGCAGAAATATAGAATGGTGGCTCTTTTTCAGTTATCCTGGCCACTTTTGGGGGCTACCACCCATAGCCCCACTTATAGTGTACATGTACTTTAAACCACCCTGTTCTAATAATAAGAGTTTGTTAAGAAACATTGTAGGAATGGCCGTTGTAGTATTATGAGGATAAAGAAAGGAATGAGTATTATGATAGAATGGTCGTTGTAATATTAAGAGGATAAAGAAAGGAATGAGAGTATTTTGATAGAGGCAAATCATTAAAGAAGATATGTTTTATTCCTTATTTTTTGTATTTTGATATTTTAATTTATTTTTGTAAAATGCAGGAGACTGTTGCGAAGCTGAGAGGTGCCCAGCAGAATGTGAAACTTCTTCTTTGCCGACCCAGCGATGAGGAGCTTCTCAGACTTCTACAAAGGGTGAATATAAGATGCTGAATGGGAAGGGTACTCCATGCTCAAAATAATATGTGAACATATATGTATGGAGTAAAATTATGATAAACAAAACACTGAACATTTCATCAAAATTGAACAAGGAATAACAAAGTTATGACATTTTTTAAATTTTGCATAGTTTTGGTGAAACGGTGAACTATGCATTTCTACATGAATATCTGATGATGTCCTCTCCCTAATTTAAACAAAAATAATGAAATAAAGAATTGTATTTATTTAAATTTTGTCCTCCAATAATGTAAAAATAGGTTTCACTTCTGATTTAATGTCTACGATCATCATTGCTTAAAGTTTTTAAAAATTAATTGAGGTTTATTAAAGGGCCGTCTGCACCATCCCAAGTTTTCAAATTAGCGCGCTATTTTTGATCCGGCAAATTATCCCGATCTGAAAAATCTCGAGATTGTTTGCAATGGAGACGCAATTATCGCGCTAGTTCGCAGGATTAATCTCGAGATTGCAATCCCAAGTCAACTCAGGTTTATTTGCAAAATAGCGCGCTATTTTACAAATTATCCCGCTAATTCGCAGGTGCAGACGCACTCGAGATTGGACTCGGGGTAATTTATTCATGACGTCAGTCCATAATGCAATTCGCGGTCCACTTCCGCCTTGGTCAAAACATAAACACATCGCGATCGTACCGAACTCATGCACTTTATACACTCGAATAGATCTTATCGCAAATAGCGTTCATCGTTTCCCCAATCAGCAACTATGGTGTCCCACCAGTGAATGGATTTTGGGAGAGACCAGACCGATAGGGGGAGGCGCTCATTATCGACGATGGTCGTAGTCAATAACAACACTGACAGCAGTGTCGTCTTATTTATTTATTTATTTATTCATTGCAACCATGACAGTTGGATTATTGACAATGCAAAGTAGTACAATTGAATACACAGTTACATATGAAAAAAATATTTAAAAACTGGTTAGAATTATGTAACAATATAGTGCTGTATAGTACATTAATACCAAAACAAATAGGAAAATAACCAGCATAAAAATGAAAAAACTGAATATGAAGAATAAGCAGGGAATGAAAACAAGAATATCTATTCAAAGTTGAAAAAATACTCACATGAAACAGGGGGGGGGGGGCAAAAAACCTGAACCGCATTTCTTTATAAATGATCAAACCAGATTATTCAGAATAAATTAGGATAGTTAATAGGTAATTCGGATGGGAAGGAGGAAGAGATGGGGAGAAAGTAATAAGGAATATGAGAAAGAAAAAAGAAAGGAGAAGAATAAAAAGAAGAAAAAGAAGATGAATATGAAGGAGAAGCAGAAGAAGAAAAATAAGAAGAGAAAAAATTAAGTTGAAAAAAAGGAAGTAGAAAGAGGAGGGGGAGTATGAAAAAGGGTAAGGGGTCAAAAAGGAGAAGGAAGGAGGAAAGAAAGAAAAGAAGGAGAGAGAGAGAGAGAGAGAAGAGGAGGAAAAGGGGAAGGGAGCATAAAGAATGAACCTGGAAGATATTACACATTGTATCACTTTCAAGTATACAGACTTAACATGATAGCAAATCTGGGAATACGTAACATTTAAATATAAAAATGTATGTATAACATCAAGAGACTGCTCGATCCTTTCAATTTATGGGTAATAAACAAACTCATTGTCTAATGCGCTAGAGACTATATTCTTGTTATTTAAGGTTGTACAGACACCAGGGGATAAAACTCTGTACATTGAACGAAGAATACATCACTTCTTCACTCGCTGAGCGCGGCTGAGCTGAGAGGATTGTTGCATAACACCGGTCGAATCGATTGCATATCGCGGGAAGTTATTCAAAAGCGCGCGCCGTTGAAACTCCAAGATCCGAAAGTGCGCATGCTCGGAATATCCGGCCTGTTGCCTCGCTCGAGCAGGAATCGCTCTTCTTGCGATGATGGAGACGGGGTTTCTTGAATCTCGAGATTAATCGCGAAGAGGGCCAATCGGGCTAAAATCTCAAGATTGAGCAAACTCGGGATGGTGCAGCACCGCCTTAATAGAAAAACAAATACAATACAGTCGTCAAAGGAACAATACTGCATTGTTTACATAATACATGAATGTGTTTAAAAAAAAACAGATGGGGTGAACTTATTGTACAGTACGCAAGAATTGTGTAATTAGTCTTTGTATCCTTTGTTATTATATCATAGATTTATGATTGAAAATGTAGAAAGATTCATACCAGTAAAATATCGAGGGAAAATCACCCTCCTTTTAAAGTTACTTTTAAAAGCCATTTTTTTCGGCAATGATATTTGAAAGAAAGACATGGTTTTGCTGGATGGTGAAATTAGTCACAGGCATGCATTATATATAAACTTATGTGTTTGGAGCATTGTGGCCCAGTGGTTTAGTGTCCAGACTTTAAAACATAGGGTCTTGGGTTCGAATCCCAGCCATGGTGTAATTTCCTTCAGCGAGAAATTGTTCTACATTGTGCTAGCTGCATTCAGCTCATGTGAGGTAAACGGATACCCGGCAGGATCAATTCCTGTAATGCACCAAGCACCTTAAGCAGCTGGAGCTAAAGCTGGGTTATTATATAGTGTGCCATGAAATAGGCAACTAAATGTACTATCTGCACCTCATAAAGTGCTATATAATATTATTTAAGAGTAATTAGAATGTAATAGGGAATTGCTTGTTATTCATTCTCACCATGTCTGTTTTCTGCAGAGGCTTGAAGAATCACCATCTAAGCAAAGAGCATCCCCTCCCGCTCCCTTGGACACGCCCCCTGCTGGCAACAGTTCAACGCTACTCTCTAGCCCTTTCAGCTCCCCGCCCCTCTCACCGGACCCCAAGGTCACCCCTACCGCCACTGAACCCCCGCCCCCACCACCACCTACCTCCCCTCCTCGCTCGGAGGGCGAAGACGACGGAGAGGATGTCACCGATCAAGGTCCACCTTCGGAGGGACTGTCTCCCGTGTCCAGGCCATCTCCAGTGTCCAAACTGGCAGCTGTGGACAAAAGTGCCTTTTCGGAGGTGTCACCTGCCCTTCCCAAGCTGGGAGCGGTGGACATCAAGTCAAAGATCCCGGTCACTACCAAGAGGAAGTCTCAGGATTTGGGGGTGAAGGGGAAACCCCTCCTCTCTCCGTCGTCCAGTACGGAGAGTTCTCCCCGAAAGATGCAGCAAATCATGTCGGAGCCGTCAATCGATTTCGATGAGGTAAAAATTGTTGAAGTTAACTCTATTTTGAAGGGGAAAATTTTACACCGTATCACGTGCAAGAAAACAAATATTTGTTAGTCTTGATAATTTTGAAAAATATTGGAATTCATCTCCAATGAAAAAATATGTTGCTTTTATAAGTTACCTATAATGGCTGTCCTGACATACATGTAGAAACATTCTCTTGTTTCTTTGTACAAATATTCATGCTTTCATTAATGAGCATTCCAATAGCCCAATGTCTGTCGCAATATAGCAACAAAGTTATTGGTTGTCTGAATGCTTCTTATAAACATGCATGCTTTTGGACGAAAACACACCAATAATTTAATGACCATCACGACATAGCAACTAAGTTTTGGTTCTCTGGCTGCTTCTTACAAACATTCATGCTTTTAGAGAGCAAATAAACCAATAATCTTATACCAGTCCTGCCATAGCAATAAGTATTTTGGTTTAGTTGCCTCTAACAAGCTTTCATTCTTTTTTAACAGACATACCAATAACCAAATGTTTTCCTGACATAGCATCAAAGCCATTCCTCCTCTGGTTGCTTCTTACAAGCTGTCATCCTTGTCGCTGGGAACATACCAATAGTCCAAATTTTTCGCTTTCTTTTTTTTCCAGTCCGATGTCTTTGAGGTTCACTTGGTTAAACCTCAGCGCGGAGGCCTTGGCTTCACTGTGGCAGGGGGAGCCAATACCGGAGGATGTTATATCAAAGATATTCTCCAAGAACCTGCCATTTCAGATACAAGACTCAGGAGAGGCGACAAGATCTTGGAGGTATGGTGGAGACAAAGAAAGATGTTTATTTTTTTTGCTTCCATTTTTATCAGAATCCATAAGACATTTATTCACAGCAAATACAAAATGAATGATTATTAAAATTGTCAAAACTTAAAAACAATTTTAATGAACAATTGATACATATTTGTTAACGTTGGTTCTTCATGAGAAAATATGCTTTGATATTTACGTGTATGGGAAGCTTTCGCTTGTGAGGCTGCAAGTTCCATCAAAACTTTGTCATACATGTAGATAACAAAGGTCTGACAAAGCTTGTAAACTAGCTAGTAAGAGCTTGCTAAAACAGGTGAAATTGTGTGATTGCAAAAAAATAATGTTTTCATATGTCATCACACCAATGCAATGGATATTTTCAGTGAGAAAAGGTCTTCTTTCATTTTTTGTCACTTATATGTTGCATACTTTATTCATGAGCGGATAAGAGTTTTATAAAGAGAGGTTACCAAAAAGTAATTTTGCGAGGAATGATTATCTATGTTGCAGAGAAAAAATATCACATTCCTCAATAGAACATTTTTGTCATGTAGAATATACAGTCCAACAAAGGGCAAACGGGTTGTAATTGTATATTTGATATATTTTCCTTGTGTTTCCAGGTTAATGGTCGGAGTATGAAAGGAATGAGCCACTTTGATGCAGTTTCCTTCCTCCGTATGACCTCTAGAGAGGTCACTCTGAAGATCGTCCACCCATCGCCCAAGTCCGCCAAGGCCACTCCGTCCCCGACAAAACCAGTCAAGGCTGACTTCACTGCCTCTCCTGTGCTGAAAGAAGATGCCATTGTTCCTGAAGCGGCGGTAGATGTTGAAGCTAGTCCAGCACTTGCAAAAGCGAAGAATGATGGCAGTGACGAGGATGGTACAACGTTGCCATCTGCTAGTGAGAACGATGATGATTGGTCGGATGTAGCGTCTGTAGAGTCCATGACGCCAGCGGCTAATATGAACCTGAGAGAGGCATTCCAAGCGAGGTCAACGCATGAGAAGGCTCGGCAAACCAGCGTGGATGACGGAGATGGGGAAGGGTCCGCACTACCTGATGCGCCGCGGCTCGAGGACCTACCTACGGTACGCATCAAGAAGAATGACAAAGGTCAACTGGGGTTGCTGCTGGGGTTGGAGGTTACGGACCAGGGGTCGGGGCTGTTTGTCAAAGATGTCGTGAGCGGCCTTCCAATGGCCCAAGACGGAAGCGTTCAAGTCGGCGATCAGATTCATTTCATCAATGATCAATCTGTTAGTGGAATTAGCATGGAGAAGGCCAAGAGCCTTCTTGCAAGGGTGCCCTCTCTTGTTGAACTTAAGGCAACTCGGTAAGAAACTCTGCTCTTTGATTTTCACAATTTATGGTAGGAAGAATCCACGTGTCATTTGCTCTACTAACAAGTGCTCCCATCGAAAACCAAAACATAGGCCCCAACCTCAAACTTTTCAATTTAATTCAATTTGTTCAAGTCCATAAAGGAAATTTGTTTCAGGATTTACATACATACATGTCATGACAACATCTAAAAAATACATGAGTGAAAGACATACAAGTATCAACGGCAATTATAAAGAAATTGTGCACCATTACAAAAAAATATATACAACATGATATTAACAAAGAAAACTCCTACAAGGCACCATCTCCTCCCCTGCGCGTACCCAACAAGAAGGTGAAAGAATGTGTCAGTGTGAAGAGAGAGAAAGGCAAGAAGAGCAGGGAGAGGAGAGAGAATGGAGAGGGGAGATTACTCCCGGAGAGAAAGGGAGGCAGCGGGAGGGGGGGCAAGACATAGCACGACCTATATTGCACACTGCATTGAGATAATTAGATATTGCATTCATTTCAAGTACCGTACACTAGCGACTTCCAAGCATTGATCCCAAGATACAATACAAAGCATAAATAAAATGTGACCAAGGACCTATTAGAGTAGTATGGTTATAAATAAAAGTAAAGTATGACCATGGAACGCTAATATAAAATTTTACAGCAATCGGAATTGAAAAACATATCACAACAAATACCCTAACCCATTTTATTTCGAGAGATGGTGATTCTTCCAGTCTGAGCAAATACTAGGTCACCGTAGTTTATAAATGCTGAAGTTATATCACACTATACTACATGCATGCGTATCCTCTTTCATTTTCTAACCCACACTACTGCCACCACTTCAGAAATAAGACCCCAGTACAACCAAGAGGACAGCGGCCAATCTCCACGACATCCACCCTGGAGCCATCCGAGACAGGAGATGATGATGATAGAATCACCCGATCGGCCGATGGGGATAATGATGATGAATGGATGACAGACTCCAGTGAGCCTGTTAAGGAGAAGGGTGTGCCCTTAACCCTCCCTGCCACACCCAAGGGCGAGGAACCAGAGGTGGGAGGGAAGAAGGTCTCTCCCGCAGGTTTCGACCTCGATCTTGGTGACGTGTCGGAAGAAGAATCTGACTGGGAGGTGAGTTCTTTGCTTTTGATTTGCTGTTGTTGAACGTTTCCTTGGAAGCTACAATTGATTAGTGATCTTCCATAATACATTCAAATCGATTCAGGGGCCCTTCTTACAAAGAGTTACGATTGATCCAATCAATCGTAAGTTCGTATTTCTATGGAAATCCATCAGTGTCATAAATTTTTCTACAGGAAATTTGTACAATGTCCTTTGTAAACAAAGAGAAGCACAGTGAATTTTTAAGAAAACAATTAATGCATGAATATACATCACAGCTAGAAAATATTTTGAACAAACATGCATAATACATGTTGATGTTGCTGGCCGTCCATAGTTGCGATTGATGGGATCCATCGCAACTCTTTGTAAGAGGGAGCCCAGATCTACCAAGCCAAATAGAAAAGTGGTCACTGGAGACAGGTGGCCTTTACAGACAGGTTCCTATAACACATATTCCTTTTAAATGAGAGAAATTTGATGGCCATCAAATACATGTTTCAATTATAGACAGGTGGTCACCAAGTCAGGTTCGACTGTAGTCACTTTTATGCAATAACCCCAGAGCTCTGTGTCATGAACAGTTGTTGTCGATCTAATGATTACTTTCCAATTGATACTTTTGTTTTATGGACGCTTTTTTGGTAGTGATCAGCTATTGAGCATTGTTACCATGGTGGTTACCATCGATATCAAGTCTCCACCAATGTGCACGTATAAATATGATCTTCATTGGCTGCCTTTTTACAAGGGATCACACCATAACAAACCCGCATTTTTTCTCGCATAGGATTTGTCTGTGAGCGATCGAGAGGAGGTTAGCCGACTCGACGAGGTCGGTGACATCATGAAGGATCTAGAACAGAGTCACGGAGGATATACACCTCGGCCGTCAAGCGATAAAGAAAGAAAGAGCTCCACTGTAAGTTCTCAATTTCTACTTGTTCTTAGAATATTATAGGAAACTAAAACCTTGAAAAGAAAAGTTTATTGATAAAAGTAGATAGAGAAAAACAGTTCTCAGAAAGTTCCATCAAGCTGGTTACAAAATTTAAAAAATGAAAGGTTAGAAATTAATATCTAAAGTCTGCATAGAGATGTTTGATTATGTGATTTACCCTGTACAGGTGTGGAATATTCAATCGCTTCTTTCTTTTGTTTTCCAGCGATCCGTTACCAGTCTCCATGATGTACCTACATGTACATCTCCTACCTCCATCACCTCTCCTCCGCTAAGCCCTATTTCTCTGAGCACCATTCCATCCACGGTCAAGGCTTTATCATCTGTGACCGATGGCCCGTCTCCCTCTATACCCAATGGTGCTAGCGACCAGCCTGATGACGACCTGAACAGCTTTGGCTCCGACGAGGCCTTCTCGCCGTCCACCACCCCACAGACTCTATCAACACCTGAGCAATTCAGTGGTTCCCCGCAGAGGCTCCGCCACGACTCCACCGAACCAGAGCTGGAGCCGGAACTCGCCCAGCTTCCTCCGCTCCCGTTGGGCAAGTCACCGGCCTATGACCCATCCTCGGGCTCGCCGAGGGGTATCAAGTCTCCACTGAGTAACTTTCGGAGGCAGATGTCATTGAACGATGCGAGGGGATCGCCCACTGGTAGTGAGTTTTCAACATCGGCTAGGATCGGGACTCCGACAGGCAGGCCTCCGTCAGCTCAAGGAAGTGAAGGAGGAAACCTCAGTATAGGAGAAGTAAGTTCGTGTCACCATACCTTGATTTGATATTACTTGATTTCATTCAGTTTATTGAGAGAATTAAGCCAATATTCAAAATGGAAGCCACAAGCTTATAGAAATATAATTTATTGGAGATTAATAACTACAAATATCATTGTTAAGAAATATGATTTGATGACCTTCAATAATATATCATATCAGATAATGAAATAACAATGGCAGTTCATTAGTTCACAGTAAATCAACAAGTAAGTAAAAATGGAGGAACGGGATGATGTGAGGGGAACTGCAATGGATTGAAAAGAAGGAGTGAGGAATGTAAGAACGTCGGTCAGAAGACTCAATAGCTCTGTTAGAAAACAGGCATATGAGAATAAAACGTGTCGATACATAAGAAAGACAAAAAATATTCTTGTAGATATCAACTTACAAAATCCACCCCCTCCCTTTACTCTCTCTCTCTCCCCCCCCCCCCTTCTCTCCTCTTCTTTCCGGTTCTCTTCCCTACTCTCCTGCAGGGTGGTGTCGTATGGATAGAGTTGGAGAAGCCAGAAGGAGGGGGGCTAGGTTTCAGCGTGGTGGGAGCTGAGAAGGGGGGCAAGACCAGTATCTTCATCAAGACCGTCACCCCTGACGGTGTAGCCTGCAGGGATGGACGGCTCAAAGTTGGAGACAGGCTTCTACAGGTATTTTTTAATGTTTTCTTTTATTTCTCATAATCAATGAGAATAATAATGATAATAAAGGGTATTCATTAAGTGCATAATGATTATTGTAGTTCTCTATGTGTTTTACAAATATGAATTGACAAAATATAGATATAATAAATATACAAAAAGACAGTAAAACGATTCATCTATAATTCATCATAATTGATTGAAATTGTTTTTGTGGATGACATTAGGACTATGTGTTGCTGATGGTAGTGTTGATGTTGATAACAGTTAGTGATAGTGGTGGTAATAATGAAGGTGGTCGTGTTGGCAATATTGGTGGTGTTGATCATTCATGTTCATGATTGTAAGGATGAAGATGACGATGATGATTATTGCAATGGTGTTGGTAATGGTGGTGGTGGTGGTGATGACGGTTGTGGTGGTGGTGGTGGTGATGATGATGATGAGGTGATGGTGATGATGATGATGATGATGACGGTAATGGTGATGATGATGATGATGACGGTAATGGTGGTGCTGGTGGTGGCGATGATGATGATGATGATGATGATGATTGTCACATTGTGTTTGATGTGAACTTGACTTATTAGTCTAAACAGGTTGTTTGACCACCCAAGAATTAAACTATAAGATAAAATTGTACCTTTCAATCAAAATGAATTTATTATATATATCAATATTGCCATTATCGAGGCTCACAAGCTGTCAAAACATAAAGTTCAATAAACCAGTATCAATAAGTTTTGGAACAATCTGTCTCAATTCAAATTAGTATAATGTAAATAAACTAAGTATTGTGACCTGCTATTCCTATTCAAAGGAAAGAGCATAATCTCTGTGTGTGTTTATGAAAACAATGTATATACTATA
Source organism: Lytechinus pictus (assembly GCF_037042905.1). Lineage (NCBI taxonomy): Eukaryota > Metazoa > Echinodermata > Echinoidea > Temnopleuroida > Toxopneustidae > Lytechinus > Lytechinus pictus. The sequence continues at coordinate 10,956,560 of NC_087262.1, read as the reverse complement.
CATATACCGACTTTATATTATGGGGAAAGTTCAGTTTCTCAAGTCTTCACTCATCACCCGGTGTCAGACGCAAATGGATGAGCAGTGCCGAACGGAAGACGATATGAGGATGAACTCGCGAATGCGATGAACTTGCCAAACTAGAAGAAACCGGATAACCTAGATCTCGGGACTTTCCCGTGGATAACGTAGCAATCGTAGAACGTCGTAAGACGTCGAAGAGGCCGTGAACGTCACAAGACGTAGGACGTAGCTAAACGAGGAGAACTTTGGCGATACATGGAGACACGGAACGTCAAAAGACGTGGATAAACCATGGAGAAAAACGGCCGTCTGGAAGAGAATACGCAAGGATTAACAGTCTACAGTCCATATCATTTCTGTTATTCAAATGGCTTATAATAAAGTAAATGCAGAGTACATTCAAGCAGGTCACTGAACTTTCTATACTTGCTTTCGAGTACCTAATAGCAGTGTCCTAACTCTGAACAAGTGAAACATTAATCCTAACAAAGCGTCATATAAAAATCTCCACTCTCCTTAGTTGACAAGTGTTTAACATTTGTAGTAAATAGACTAATTGTCTTGATAAAGGACAAAATAGCTTTCAAGTTAAAATTATTGGACAGTTAAGTCACTTCCTAAAACAATCATTTCATGACGTGTGTAAGGCATAAAATGTATCATAAAGTGTATGACATAAATATAATATTCGATATCTTTACATGTATGTCTTATATCTTAGTCTTTAGATAGCATAATTATCCTTCGTCATGTTCAATTGTAATACAAATTAACATAACAGTTTCTAAATGTTATCAAAGCCTTCCATAATTATATGGTAAAATAAAACATCAACTTACAGTCTGGACCTTGAATTCCAACCAGTGAACCAACCACTGCTGGCTTACATGCCACTCCAAATATCAAAGGCGTGGCACCAAAGTGCTGGCTTTCCCAGCCAAGGAGCTGCTGAAAGGTGCTGCTGCACCCTATGCTTGCTTATCTGCAGTCTGCTGAGCATTTGCTTGCATTGCCCTATGCAGTGCACACACACAATAGCTATCAAACACAGTGAGGGGTTGCCTACTCTAGCAGTCAGGTTTGGTCTATTCATAAACAAATTAAGGAGTTACTCAACCAAGTAGGCTCTTCCACTGGCTAGTAAAGGGGAGTTTGAATAAGCTTCTGACAATGATGATGATGATGATGATGGTAATGGTGGGTGATGATGATGATGATATTAATGGTGGTGGTGGTGGTGGCGATGATGATGATGATGATGATGATGATGATGGTGGTGTTGGTGGTGGTGGTAGTGGTGGTGATGGCAATGATGATGTTGACAGTGATTATGGTTGTGATGTGGTGATGATAAACGATATATGTCATGAATATTATGATGAAATGGTTATAATGTTGAGTAACAAACAATCTTTATTTTTTAACAGGTCAATGGACAGAGTCTAGTTGGAATGACACAAAACAAGGTCATTACAATTCTGAGGAAAAGTAAAGGTGTCGTTAGGCTCGCTGTAACAGGGTAAGTAATGAAAAGTGTTGCCAACTTAGTAAAGAAGTATTAGTAGTGATGTATATGTATTCCTCTCCCCACTGTTGGTGGTTGCCGGAGGCACGTTTTCCGGTTGTCCGTCCATTTTTCTTTCCCATTTTCATTCTCGCAATAATTAAAACCAATTGATGGATCAACTTCAACCATGTGATAGATTAACTTCAATCATGTTCTGAGTATGCATATGCATGTAGGAGAGTCACTGATCTGACTACTAGCGAAGATTCTTGAAATGAAAAAAAAAAATGAAAATCCATATTTTATTGTTCGAAATAGACATGAAATGAAATACTCCGAAATTTGCTTCCCCAATTGATCATGGGCCGGGCAGCCGCTGTGCAGCGCCAGATCGACGAGGCTCTATCCCTTTAATCGTTAAACGCCAAACAGGGTAGCAGCAACTCCCATTTATAACGTCTTTTGGTCTGACGCGGCCGGGGTTTGAATCCCCGACCTCCCGGTTGTGAGACGTACGCTCTACCAACTGAGCCAACACACCGGTTATTCTTATGTTCCATGCCATGCATATCACTATTGGATAAAACCACAAGTGACTGTATTTCATCATTTTGCTTTCACCCATGTATTTTCAATCGAGTAGCCAGCTTTCTCGACCAGCAAGTCTGATCGGAACGGATACCGAACGACAGACGCCCTCTGTGGTTCAAGATCGTCTCTCCCGTGCCATAGAGGAGGACGAGAACAGCGATGCCGAACTGTCGCCTGCTGAATCGTACACGGAATCGGCCCGGGATGCTGGATTCAGGAAGCCACTTGGTGGGTAGTAGTTCACACTAAAAATTTAAGCTGGGTGGTTACAGAGATTAAAGTTAGTCCCCTTTGTTGTATGCACAACTACAGGTCCTAGCTATTTCATATGTGAAATGAAAGATGACCAGGGGCCTGTTGCAGAAAGAGTTGCGTTTAAATGCAAGTCAAAATATCAAGCGCAAGTCCCGAATACGGGTGCTTCATTGGCTGAAAATCAAGTTGCGACAAGATTTTTTTAGTTGCGTTTGATCGTAACTCTTTCTGCAACGGGCCCCAGATTTCTTTCAACCCCTTTCCTTTATTTGCACACAATTGATGTTTCTCTTTCTATGTTAGGGCCCTGTCTCACAACAAGTTGCGATTGAAGTAATCAATCGCAATTATGGAATGACATCAGTGTCATAGATTCTCCCTCTAGGTGGCATGTGTGCTTGCCTTTGTGATAAAAATAGGCCTATACTTAAAAGGTGCAACATTTTATACAAAATATTTCCAGGTGGGCGTTTCATAAAGCTGTTCGTAAGTTAAGAGGGACTTTAAGAACGACTGGTGATCCTTTCCTGTGGTAAATTGTATACATTAAAATGTTCACTGGCAATGGCTTAGCGCGTAAGAAAGGTTCACCAGTCATTCTTAAAGTTGCTCTTAACTTACGAACAGCTTTATGAAACACCCACCCCCCCCCCCCCGGTTGTACATGTTCAGAAGCCCTTTGTTACTGACTTCTGCAAAGCAAATGAATTTTCCAACTACATGTAAACTGATATGTTTTTAATTTGGATTTGAAGACGTTCATTTTTTTTTTCAAATTTACAAAATATCTTGAATGGACATGATTTTTTATGCATGATGTCGTCTGTGGCTTTCCATAGTTGAGATCAATTGGATCAATCACAACTCTTTGTAAGGCAGGGCCTGGGTCTGTGTTTCGTTTTGATATGTTATGTAGTAATGCATGATGAAGACTTACTGATTATCATTTTCTACTGGTTTTTCTTGTGTCTTCATGTTTACCTGTGGGTAGTTTTCTCTGCCCTTAGTATTGCATGCACTTTTGTCAATCTTTGTTGTATTGTTATTTTTGCATGTGTAAACTAGCCTGTTTCTCTTTGATTTCCTGCTGATGAAATACTTAACTACGATGGGGATCAAAATATAGATAATCCAAATTTAGATGGCTAATATGAAGTAATCATTGAATATTACAATTCAAATTTACCATAATGTGAAAGAGCAATGTCTCATCTTTTTAATGATATCTTACTCACCCCATGCATGACTGAGTAAATTAACTTGGAAGATAAGAGATACATATTCCTATTTTTCCAAGCTTTGGTAGAACGGATGAGGCTGATCAGTCAATGAGGAACTACAACCTTTTCAGCCCTAAACTTATTAGCCTACTTCAACATCCCTATACAATTAGATTGATTATAAAGCATACAAAATTAGTGTAAAGCATAAGAAATAAGTCAATTTTTTTTTTCAAAGATGGCTCTTTATATTTCTGTTTGATCTTTCTTGCACAGAACTTTTCTCATTTTCTTCTTCAGAATTGTTTTTGTTTGTGTTGGTATAATGTAATCTCTTGATATTTTAATATTTGTGATTTATTTTCAGTCTGATCTTTGTGCATTTGTGTCTCTGATATGATGTTAAAACTTTACCTTTTTATTTCTTTCCTTTTTCATCACTAAACCTGTTCACATGTTGTCACTTGTGCTATCCTTGTCCTAACCTTACACCCTACACCTTGCACCCTTCACCTGTGTTGTGTTTGCATGTTTTCCTTTGACCTTTGACCTGATGACATGTCCTGACCTCATAAAACAAACCTTTTCCCCTTATCTTTCACCATCATGATGATGGATATTATTCTTGATATTTTATCTAAACACCCAAACTTAAGTTCTACCCCTCCTTTTTGCAATCATTAATCACCCACATTCACCTTTGACCTTTCCTGACCTGACCTTACCCGACCTTGACTGTTAATCTCCTCTGTTGCTACGGTAATGGATCTTGTCATTTGATCTACGCAACCAAAATCAAACCCTCACCCCTCCCCTTAATCATTTCCCCTTCCCCATCGACCTCTTATCCAACGACCCCTGTGACCTCACAGACTACCTCTCGGACCATGACGACATCATTGACAGTGTGACCTTTGACTCCTCCCTGTCATTCACCCTCCCCTTCAGTGTGGCAGGGTTGCACAGTACCCGCACGTTTGGTGACGTTGCTATCACCCCGCCCCCACCAGAGTTCAGGGTGGGCTACCCAGGTAATTTGCACTGTCGTCTGTTGTGTTTGTTCTAGGGAATACATGTATTTCACAAACTTACATGTATATACACTACTCAAAAAAAGTTAAGGACCACTTTTTAATGTGTGTATACAATTTTCAAACCGGGTGTTGTATTTCTAGAAATACCCGAATATGGCTGTCTTGAATCTCCTCAAACACCCTGTAACAATTTCACACATGGGTGGTTTCAGTTGTTGCATGATGTCTCTCGCATTATTGCATATCCTGAAAAGTGGGCCCATTGTGAAGTGGTACAAATGTGGATTCAAATGCATTTTCTGTCTTTAGTCTCTACAATCAACAAATTGCTGACAACAGCAATGCCAAGATACAGCTGTCCAGGATGCCATCAAACACAATGAAATCAATTTCATACATGCAGTTCTTTCATGTCTCTTGCATCATTGCAATGTGCCCGTACAAAAGTGGCTTCCAAAGCATTTTCTGTCTTTAGTCTCTACAATCAACAACTTGCTGACAATAGCAATGCCAAGATACAGCTGTCCAGAATGCCATCAAACACAATGACATCAATTTCACACATGCAGTTCTTTCATGATGTCTCTGGCATCATTGCAGTGGGCCATAAGACAAGTGTCTTCCAAAGCATTTTCCGTCTTTAGTCTGTACAATCAACAACTTGCCTACAACAGCAATGCCAAGACACCACCTAAGTGAAACAGATGTAGCCAGAGCCCTAGGGATGCTGGAAGCTGGCCTCAGTCAGCGAAGAGTAGCCAGAATGATGGGCGTGTCACATAGTGTCATTAGCAGAGCAAATCAAAGACACCGAGAGACAGGGCTATACTCCGAGAGACCCCGCAGTGGCCGACCAGTTTCGACAACCCCTAGAGATGATCGCTACTTGACGAATCTCAGCCTCCGCAACCGCTTTCACAGTGCACGCCGCCTCAACAATGACTTCGCTGCAGCAACTGGAGTGATTGTTTCCACTCAAACAATCCGTAACCGACTTCACAGAGCCAATATGCATGCCAGACGGCCAGCTCAGTGTGTCCCACTCACTCCTGCTCACAGAAGAATTCGTCTCAACTGGGCCGGGGAGCATGTCAGATGGACCAGACAGCAATGGCGTAGAGTTCTGTTCACAGATGAGAGCAGATTTTCCCTTGACCACAATGATGGACGTTCGAGAGTCTGGAGGCGACCAGGAGAGAGATTTGCAGACCCCTGTATTGCAGAACATGACCGTTATGGGGGAGGCAGCGTCATGGTGTGGGGAGGCATCACCTACGCCAACCGTACTCGTCTCTACGTGGTCCCAGGGGGAGCAATGACAGGAGTGAGGTACAGGGATGAGGTCCTTGAACCTATAGTGGTGCCATTTGCAGAAAATGTGGGACAAAACATCATTTTCATGGATGACAATGCCCGTGCCCACCGAGCTAGGGTGGTGACCGAGTTCCTTGAGGGCCAGGGGATTGAGCGTATGGAGTGGCCAGCGAGGTCCCCAGACTTAAACCCGATAGAGCACGTCTGGGACATGATGGGGAGGAGTCTCGAGCAGCTCGAAGCCCATCCACTTAGACTGCAGCAGCTGGGTGTGGCTCTGGAGGCTGCATGGGATGCACTGGACGTCAGAGACATCAATCGCCTCATCAGCTCCATGAGACAGCGCTGTGAAGCCGTTATTGCTGCAGGAGGTGGTCACACTCGTTACTGAACTGCCTGAAAGACACTCAGACATTCGTTTTTACCACTTCATGTCGGTAGCTGATACCCCTCGGGGCCCACTTTTCAGGATGTGCAGTGATGCGAGAGACATTGTGCAACAACTGAAACCACCCATGCGTGAAATTGATTACAGCGTGTTTAAGGACATTTAGGACAGTTGTACTGAGGTATTTCCAGAAATAAAACACCTTGTATAAAATCTTTATGTACGTTTTAAAAAGTGGTCCTTAACTTTTTTTGAGTAGTGTATGTACTGATAAGGTTTATTGAGACAAGAAGAGGCAAAGTTCGGCAATACTCATGTTGTTCAGATATGGTGAAGTGAATATGCAGTATGTGTATAAGAACTTGCAAACCGTTTTGTGTGAACAAACTTAATTTCCAACTGAATTTACATATATAATTATTGCATCACGGACAATCAAAACATCTTATTCTGAATCTGGAAGAAAGGCTCAAAAAGGGTCCTAAATGGCGTAGAAAAATGACAACATTGTTTTGACTCTTGCGATAATGTCATATCATGTCTTATGGGGCATTGCATGCAAAAAAAACTCAAAAATTCAATTGAATTCATGCAAAGGTCTTGCACAAGTTGAGTTGTAATTGAACGCATATCAACGATGACTTAATTTGCATTTAATCAAAGTACTTACACTGTATGCTTGATCATTGGACTCAATAGTCATTTCATTCGAACATCATGATCATGTGTAATTATGTCAGTAGTTACATTGTTAATGCAAATATAGACAGATCATTTTGCACATATTTGTTTTTTATTTGCACTTCCTAGTACTATTTCAAAGAATGTGATTGGTCCGCAATTGTTTGTCATAAATAAAGTCTCTTGCCTCTTCACAGTTTTCCATATCCTCTTACAACTATATGCACAAAAATATTGCTGATCTTTGTCAAACCATGTCTAAATGAGACTCTACCCAAATTGTTTTCATCTGGGGTTTTTTTCTTGTTATTTTTTTGTGGGGGCATCATTATTTGAATTTGAGAATGTTTGAAGAGTAATCTTTTACAGTGGAATATATTTTTTTCAAGGATCATCTCTCTTAATATCATCAAAATGCCCCACAGTAAATTCTTTCACCCATCCCAGAACTTCAAGGTCACTTTAAATCATGTTTAGATAAAACAGTTGCCTATCCCTTAAACTGATTTATAATGCATTCTTATAACAGTGATAACAATCTGATTTGAACATTCATTTACTTTTTTGCCAAAGAAACATACCTTTGCAAATCATCCATAAGAATCTCACTTTGGTTTGTATACAGTACATAGTAGACTATGCTAAAGTTGAACTACTTTAAGTTGAATAATCTTCCAGAAGTTGAAACACATGTTCAGACCAGAATATATACATGTACAAACAAGTTTAATTCACATCTTCTAAGTCATAATTCCCTGAATCAAACAGATTTATGTGGTCTTAAAGGATTTGACTCAGGCAAAATTACCTACACAGTTTTTCTAGGAACTTTAATATTCACTGCAAAAGAATATAAATCTTTTGCTGGTACTGTATGGAATACATGTACCATGATCCTACATTTAGTTCATTTCAAGAGATATTATTGATATTTAGTTCTATTATAGCACATTTCAAGAGATCATAATAATATTCAGTCCTTTTAAAGCCCATAACACATTGCAATGAATGTCCCTATGCACTTATAGAAAATCAAGAAATGAAATTAGAATGTTAGTAAAGAGTATTAGGCACAGAGTTCAACATATGTCAAATATAGAATATAGTAGGCCTATGTAGAAATATATATACAGCTGTGTATGACATTATAATCACTTCTATATCTGCATGCATGTATATATCTACATTACTACCACTATAGAACAAGACACGGATAGTGACATCGACTCCACGGCTGACCTTCCCAACGACCTTGAGATCCCGGAAGGCGCAGGAAAGAAGTCCGATAGTCTTCTGGCGGCTCAGAGATTAGGCAGAGCCCTGCAGGTTTGTAACAAGTTTAAAGCTTAAGCATTGTAGTTGCGGCAAACAAGAATTCCATTAGGAAGTATTAAAATAAGTTAAAGTAGAAGGTTGATTTTAACTAGTCTATATTATTATTTTAGATCTAGATCTATACATTATGATTCTACTATTTTACTACTGATTTACTATGCGCTAGTATTCTATATGATGAAGAAAGCTATTTGTAGTTACCATTCCCAGACAGTTAAGTGTCAAATGAGCTGATAAATTGAATCTGTATTTGAGATTTATGTCTTAATTACTTTTAGAAGGGATATTGAGAAATGACACGACAGATCTCAAGTTTTGTACATTATAAATTTCTTTAGCATGTATGCATCTTCTTACATTTCTGTTCTTGCTGTTTTATTTCTGCTCTCTTCAGAAGCGAAGTAGCAAACAGGAGAGCGACGATGATTCGCTTTCCTGGGGTAGCGACAACAGTCTCCCGCTTGATGACGAGAACATTGGCGAAGGGGCCAACGGAGCCGTGCGAGGGACGCCCAGTACGAAAATCCTAGAAGACATCACGGATGCCCAGCTTGAAAACATGCCTATCGTTGCAACAATCGAGGGAGGGCGCTATTCGGGTAGGAGTCTGAGGAGCAGCATTGCGAAGATCCAGAAGCAGATCGACAAGCAGGATCCGGCAGAGGAGTTTAAGGTGGGTAGTTCTCACAGGGAGGATTTATGCCCATTCAGACACAGATTGATACATGTATTTTCAAAGATCCATGTTGTTTCAGGCATGAGTTTGAAGTACGTTTTGAAATTTGTCATTACAATGTACCCAAGAATCACTGTATGCGGTGAGATTTTGGAATCTTTGAATTACATCTAAAAATTACTGATTTGAGGGGAGATATTTTATATGAGATCTCTGAATATTTTATAAGATCTTTGAATTTGTTGTGGTTAATGTGTTCATTTGTGTAAATCACTCAAATTCTATACAACTTGTTCATGTATTAATGTTACAGACACTCCGTCAGGTGAAGGCTATAGACAACTGCGAAGAAGCAAAGAAGGTACAAAACAAAGACAAGAATCGCTTCAGAAATGTCCTACCATGTAAGTTCATATTATGTTTGTAAAGTTTCTCTTTTCAGTCTGAAGTTCAATTCAACTGTAGTCTTACTCTGTTATAAAATTTATGGGAAGCCAAAATTGTCAATGTTTTGTTTTATTTCATGTTTCTTATGTTTATTGTGTTCATTCCATATCTTTGATCATGGCAAAAACTATTTCATTATTATTTTCAGACAATTATGAATGAATTTAGCACCCATATGTACTGACACATGGCACGAGTCTCACAATTGGCTATCCATAGTTAAACCACAAGTTTAGACCAGGGTTGGAATTAACCCAAGCTGAATAATAGTGATAATAACAACAACAAGCATTTATATAGCAATAATCTATCCAGAGGGACACTATTATTATTACCCCGGCTCTAGCTTGAGCGAGCCGTTTGCAGCGCTCGGTGCATTCAAGGAATTAGTCCTGCTGGTTACCCATTCAAGTCACCTGGGTTGAGTGCAGCAAAGTGTGGCTAAATGTAAGAATACAAGATTTAGAGTCAGTATACCAAGTCTTTATAAATGTGTTTTTGTAACTAATCCATCCTCCTTTTTGCTCTAGATGACAAGACGAGAGTAATCTTGGAGGATAGCGGGCCGTCGGACTACATCAACGCCAGCCACGTCAAGACACAGGTCGGCAAGGATACCTACGAATACATCGCCTGCCAGGGACCCCTCCCTAATACCACCCAGGATTTCTGGCTGATGGTCTGGGAGCAGAGGGCAGATGTCATCGCCATGGTAACGATGGACGTCGAGAGCGGGAAGGTGAGATGATGGAGGTTTTATAGTGCGGGACAGGATTAAATTGCAGCTGTGTCTGTATTTAACTTGTTCTCAAAACATTATTTTGATCACTCTAAGTCTGAAGTTGCATGCTGAAGACATGAATTAGTTGACATGAATTAGCTTTATGATGATGGTGCTGATGTTGATGATGCTGATGTTGATGATGCTGATGTTGATTGTGGTGACGTTGATGATGCTGATGTTGATGATGCTGATGTTGATGATGCTGATGTTGATTGTGGTGACGTTGATGATGCTGATGTTGATGATGCTGATGTTGATTGTGGTGACGTTGATGATGCTGATGTTGATGATGCTGATGTTGATGATGCTGATGTTGATTGTGGTGACGTTGATGATGCTGATGTTGATGATGCTGATGTTGATGCTGATGTTGATTGTGGTGACGTTGATTGTGGTGACGTTGATGATGCTGATGTTGATGATGCTGATGTTGATTGTGGTGACGTTGATGATGCTGATGTTGATGATGCTGATGTTGATTGTGGTGACGTTGATGATGCTGATGTTGATGATGCTGATGTTGATTGTGGTGACGTTGATGATGCTGATGTTGATGATGCTGATGTTGATTGTGGTGACGTTGATGATGCTGATGTTGATGATGCTGATGTTGATTGTGGTGACGTTGATGATGCTGATGTTGATGATGCTGATGTTGATTGTGGTGACGTTGATGATGCTGATGTTGATGATGCTGATGTTGATTGTGGTGACGTTGATGATGCTGATGTTGATGATGCTGATGTTGATTGTGGTGACGTTGATGATGCTGATGTTGATGATGCTGATGTTGATTGTGGTGACGTTGATGATGCTGATGTTGATGATGCTGATGTTGATTGTGGTGACGTTGATGATGCTGATGTTGATGATGCTGATGTTGATTGTGGTGACGTTGATGATGCTGATGTTGATGATGCTGATGTTGATTGTGGTGACGTTGATGATGCTGATGTTGATGATGCTGATGTTGATTGTGGTGACGTTGATGATGCTGATGTTGATGATGCTGATGTTGATTGTGGTGAAGTTGATGATGCTGATGTTGATGATGCTGATGTTGATTGTGGTGACGTTGATGATGCTGATGTTGATGATGCTGATGTTGATTGTGGTGACGTTGATGATGCTGATGTTGATGATGCTGATGTTGATTGTGGTGACGTTGATGATGCTGATGTTGATGATGCTGATGTTGATGATGCTGATGTTGATTGTGGTGACGTTGATGATGCTGATGTTGATGATGCTGATGTTGATTGTGGTGACGTTGATGATGCTGATGTTGATTGTGGTGACGTTGATGATTCTACCGAATTTGTTGTGCTGGTGATATAACAGCAATTCCGTAATATGATCAACCGTTTTGTTCATCAAACCCCATTTTGCTCCATTCTCACTTCACACCACAAACTGCTAAAGCAATGCTAATGTGAGTATTAGAAATTACCATATGATCTTGAAAACAGATACAAATCATTTGACAGAGTTTCCCATCTACATGTACTGTACATGTAAGGAGTCGGACATACACACTTCATGAAATTGCACTTCAAAGTAAAGGCGATTTATTACTTTATTTTAAGTCCATAGTCCAATGAATCCAATGACCGGGGTAATAATATGCTGTAACGCCCTTTGAGCCATTCTAGGAAAATTGCTTTATAAAAATTGGCTATTATTATTATATTCAGATTTTGCTTTTTATTTTAAAGTCTGCATGATGTATTTTCATTCCTCTGTGTTTAATACAGGTGAAATGTCATCGCTACTGGCCAGAGTCGGCCAACACGCCCCTGATGGTTTACGACCGGATTGAAGTGAGGCTGGAGAATTATCAAAACTTGGAGAACTTCAGCATCAGGAGAATACTCATGATCGACACAGAGGTAAGAGCACAAGCTTCCACATACGTAATGTTATGTAGTATGTAGTTTAACTTCCTGTAATCCTATCGGTCATTCATCTTCACTTGTTAACAAACTCCCCCAATGTCATCTTAGAATTCCAAAAACCCCAATACCATTTAACTTTTAAACCCTGACTATAAAAGTCCAACCCTCGGTGATGTCGGCTAACTTCAAGGAACAAAAGTTCTAAGAAGAAGTATGACTCACACTTCTAGCCCCAGTCAGTGCCCAGAGCATCACCACACCCCTTATACCAGAGAAAGTTTGATAGACCGTTACCTGTAGACCGATCAGAAGAAGTTTAGATCACTTCCACCTTGAATTGTTACACCCCCAAAACTAATGATATAAATAAAAGACTTCTTGATTATTAGAGAGAGACTACAGAGATACAGCCGCACTGTATATACTAGATCCACACTCATCCAGATAGACCGACTGACTTCAAGACTTAAAAGTTTAGACATGAACTATATTATACTTCTGAATATTTGAATCCATTGCCTGCTGTATTTTGATTCTTCATTAATATCTACTCAACTATACTCAAACTTTGAATAAATGCTTAAGATTTGAACTGCAAATGATTTTCTTCAGAGTTCATCATTTATGTTCATTTAAACTTCCCTTCTAATATAATACCGATCCCAAATACATGACGGTAAGATGGTGGATAGACAAAGGGCATATAACACCAAGAGGTGTGTCACAAAGATTTCAGTGTGACTAAATGTCACACTGAAATTCTCGATTGCTGGCTGTATTGAGGAGGCGCGATAGCTCAGACGGTAGAGCGGTGCGCTATTGCTCTTTGGTAAGGTATTAATCCTCATTACCAGGTCCTTCGGAGAGGACCTTAAGCCGTCGGTCCTCTGGTTGCTTGCTTACAAGCATTCATGCTTTCTTAGCAATCAGGTAAAAAAATCCCAACCAACCAATCAATCAATAAAGTGCATCACTGCATTGGTATGAATGCTCAGGACACAAGCCCCTACACAATCTCAACTATGGAAATCCATTAAAGGACAAGTCCACCCCAACAAAAAGTTCATTTGAATGAGAAGAGAAAAATCCAACAAGCATAACACTGGAAATTTCATCAAAATCGGATGTAAAATAAGAAAGTTATGACATTTTAAAGTTTCGCTGAATTTCACAAAACAGTTATATGCACATCCTGGCTGGTATGCAAATGAGGAGACTATGATGTCATCCACTCACTATTTCTTTTGTATTTTATCATATGAAATATTCTAATTTTCTCCTAATTGTCAAGTGATACAATGATATTAATTCCTCCCTGAACACGTGGAATTAGAATTGTTTAATACTATATGGTTCAGTCAAGTTGGTCCTTATTGTCAAATCTGTGAAAAAATGAAATATTGTATAATTCAAACAATAAAAACAAAAGAAATACTGAGTGATGGACATCATCGACTGACTCACCTAGTTGTGCATATCACTGTTTTGTGAAAAATAAGTAAAACTTTAAGATTTTTCTCTATTTATTCATATCAGCATTTTCCTGGGGTGGACTTTACCTTTAATGTCATAATTCTTTGGATACAAAATGTTGACATTCCCTCCATAAGACTAAGGAGTTCATTGCCTGGTCAAGACAATACGTGTAAGAGTTATACATCATATTTAGAAAACGGTTGTAGGTATTATAGATGTTGGTGTTGCTGGCTTTCCATAGTTTTGTATTAAAGATGGGGCCCTGTATAACTTTGTGGAAGGATAGTTCCCACAGTCCAGACTGGACTTGACCTTCTTCTGAGGAGAAGTCCCTTCAGACCGCTTCCACTGCCCCCAAATATGTTGTCCTACAATTCTTTCAAGCATATTTTTGCGATTTATTATTCTGTTACCTTATTTCAACTTTTTTCCAGACGAGTGAAGTCCACCACGTGACCCAGATGAACTTTGCGACCTGGCCAGACCACAGCGTGCCGTCCACCTCTCTCCCTCTCCTCCGCTATGCCTGCCACATGAGGCGTATCCACGACGACCGCCTCCCCATCGTCGTCCACTGCAGTGCGGGCATTGGAAGGACCGGTACCCTCATCACCATCGACGTCATCCTGGGGCTCATAGAACACGATGAGGAGGTAGGAGGATTTTGATTACTTTTCCTTTTTGGTCATGTTTTTAATTAGAAAGTTATGCACTTAGTATTAGTGAATGAATAATACAATATTCTGAACCAAGACGCCTATCACAACCAAAGTCCTTACTCTACTTCTGTGTGGAGGAGCCGTGGTGTTGTGGTTCAGACATTTGCCTTGTAAACAGAGGGTCGTGTGTTTGAATCCCTCCGCTGTCTGGCGTCCTTTGGCAAGGCGTTAATCCACACTTTGCCACTCTCGACCCAGGTGCTAAATGGGTACCCGTTAGGAATTGAAATTCATTGTAGCTTGTCCAGTACTGTTTGCGCCTCGCTGGTGACTGACTGGAATACTCCCCAGGGAGTGGAGGATGTGCATACATTTTTTGCAGGAATGACTGATTGAATCCGATGACCGAGGTAATAATATATCCGTTAAGCGCTTAGACACGTCGTATTAAGCACTATGTGGAGCGTCCTGGCCCAGTGGATTAGTCTCCGGACTTTGAAACAGAGGGTCATGGGTTCAAATCCCAGCCATGGCGTAATTTCCTTCAGCAAGGAATTTATCCACAGTGTGTTGCACTCGACCCAGGTGAGGTAAATGGGTACCGGCAGGAAGTAATTCCTCAAAAAGCTGTGTGCACCGAATAGGTAGCCTAGCTTAGCCGGGTAATAATAGCAGGGCCCGCTGGGAGAACAGTTTTCGGAACTGAAGTGGCTACCCTGGGTAAATACACCTTTATTATTATTACTATATAAAAGCGGAATATTATTATTATCAAAAATTGAGGAAGGAGCAATTGTCACCTGTGGTGTGGGTAACCATTGAAACATTCTATTTACTTACTTAATCCTTTTTTCTTTTCTTTTTTGTTTGTGATACAGTTCAAGGTACTGAATATTGTCAAGGGTCTACGGAAGCAGAGACAGGGCATGATTCAAACGAAGGTAACTTGATTTACATAGATATTTCTCTTTTGAAAAAGAAAAAGTCGAGTTTTGCGCACTTTTGATTTCTAGTTGTCTCTCTCCACTCCCCATTTATTTTGCTGTATTCTCTGCATGCTCTCTTTCTTCCTCTCTCTTCTTACTGTTGATTACTTTTCAGCCTTATTTCATATAATCTGTTTCTCCCTTCTCTGTCCTTTCATAAAGGGATCACTATTACATCTTTCTGTATGTACTACCAGTGGAGGGCCAATTTCTATGATCTTAAATATGGAACAATAAATTAATGAATATGAATTAATCTAAATCTGTCAATTTTTCAAGTTGGCAAAAAGAAGCTGCTGAAAACTGTTTCAAGTTATAAAGACTGAATATTTGGAACTGTTTTGATCGTTAAGAGCAAAACTTAAACTTTATTGACAAAATTTTGCAATGTCTTTGTTTTTTACAGGACCAGTACACCTTCTGTTACAAAGCTGCTCTAGAGGCTCTGAAAAGTGTGACCACATGACCAACAAAGAAAGGGGGAGATGATCAACGATGAATCTTATGCCGCGTTCGTAAGGCAATTTGCTGGACAAAGGAATGTAAAATGATCAGTGGTTATACTTCTTCCCGTTGAGTACAGACTGCCGTTGGAATACTATCCTCCAAGTTTGTGCTTGTCAAGTGCCCAGATGAATGTCTCCATCTCCCCATTCTCTCTGGGCTAGATGGCTTATTTAACCTAGCCGCTGAGAGAAAGTAGATTATTTTTAGTAAGCAACAAAGGACTCGTGGCTTTGGGTCTTCTCCAAGGGACCTGGTTATGAGGATTAATCTTGGAAATTATCAATGATGACTCTGCAGTCCATCTCAGCTAGGGCAAAGTTGATGTCCAATCCAACTCAGTTTATTAAGCTGCTGAAAAGAATGAATGCTTTGAAGTAATAGCATAAGGGGACTTATGGCTTTGGGCCTTATCCGCGGGACGTGCTGATGAGGATCAATACCTTCCGGGAACCAGCACAGTGGCTGAGATTATGAACCCAGATGTTTGGATTCTAAGACTGCTGCTCAAGTAACTGATCTTCAGAGACCCGGACTAGTGTGCTAGTTCTATTAAACAGAAAATACTCTACAATAATGCTGTTTTCAGATTATGGTTCTACCCCATTGACAGTAATCATTCAGTAACTTCTGAACTGGTGCTGGTTGCACAAAACTTTGATAGTGTTCCTGTTAACTCTGTCATCAATGGTAACTACCAAGGCAACATTGCTTTTGATCCTCTCTTCATATGTGCAACTATGTTTTTTTAATTGACAGGAAAGTTATCATGAAGGGTTATTTATTATGCTAGGGAACTCATTTGGTACTGGGTGGCCCATAAGCAGAGATGCCAAACGTAACGGAATATTAATCAGATAAGAAATTACAATGTGAATAACCAAACGGCTGAACCAAATGTTTTCTTACGAGACGAAACATGTTAACAAAAAGTTTTTCGCTCAGTCATTCAATCGGAGTGTAAACACTGAACTTACATTAGAACACATCTCATTAATATTCCGTATTAAAAGGTGGGCAACTCTGCATAAATGAAAAGATGCTTTTAAAAAATACCGGTCTTTGATTGCCATATTGCACATTTTTTTGCAGGGATAGGCGTGCATATAAACCATGAATGCAATGGTCCTGCGACATTTGCTCTGGTTTCAATATCTCAAAGGGCATAGGGTTAGGCTTGGACTGTAATGAGTTTATGGTTCAGAATAATGTAAAGATCAGGATTAGGGTATATTTAGTTTTGGAGGTTAGGTTTTATGCTAGGCTTAACATGCAGATTTTCAAATCGGAGCAATTGTTGCCAGAGCAAACGTCATGGAACCTTCTAAGAATATTGTCCTTCAAACGATTTGACTGCATTCTTCTCAGAAAGCAGACCTGTGCTACATTTTAGACTATTTTGATTTGTTTATTTGTTTTATGGATGAAAAAGGGAAAGTAGAAGAATGATTTATAGGATAAGATTGTTGTGACCCAATATACACAAAAAACATTAAATCATAATGAGACTCAGAGAGGAATTTTTAATAATTTTAAGTGCTTATTGAATCATTAGGTGCTAAACAATGAACACCAGTACTACTTACAAGAATTAATTATTTGTAATTTTATAAAACTTGTTACCAATAACAAATGCTTGTAATCAATGACAAATTTGGCAATTGAAATTGCAGGATTTCAGTAGCTTATATCAACATGTCACTTGATAACAGGCTTTGTGAAAGGGGGGCCAGAGGATTGTAAACAAATCACAAGACACCTTACAAACATTTCTTGACTACAGTGCTGCATTTGGTCACCTTTGATAATTTTTAAATAATTTTGATAATAATAATAATTTTGATAATTTTAATAATTTAAATAGATCCATTTGTATTTGATTTTAATAACTCAATTTTTAATGTGATTTTTTTTATTCAGTTCATTGTAGATTTCATTTCTTCTGAAAGGATTTCATGTGTCCTTGTGTATGTTCTATTTTATTCATCTTTGCACTTTAATATATGATTGATTTAAGAATGTAAAAATGATTTGGACAAATGTGATTTTTGATACAAATGTATTTATCCTTTTTTATTATTAATCCAATGAAGGAATACAAATTCCCCTGTGGATGTAGATACAACTTTTTTATACTGATTTTTTATGGTTATGTTTACATAATTGGCTGACAAAATTGAATATCTTGTATGTAAATAATCAAAATATTGTTTTAATGATATTTTTACCTGATTTTTTTCAAGTGATATTTAAGAGAGGATGAACAGTTTGGAGATAGTTCTTGTAAATATTATCGATAAAATAGTCGAGTAGCGATGTATGTAAGTCTATGTATTGGCACATACATGTATGTGCTTGAAGAAATTATGTTAATCTCATGATTATTTCCTTGATTCTGCGAGTCTGAGCTTGTAGAACCATGAAATACCGTTTCCATAGGCAAACACATTTTCAATAGTACAAAGCTTTGAGGCTTTGCTCTGCTGCATTGCTGTATGTATTCATGTTATATGCTCAGAATTTTTTTTACCAATGTCTTACATTTATTTTGTGTTTTTCTTGGATACTATAAAGTACAGCATTGCATTACCAGTTTTATACAATGTATCATTCAATTAAAGTGCTCCTTGAATTGCATTTACGTGTATTTATTATAAGTAATTTTATACAATGTAAAATATAAAGTGCTCCAATGGTGTAATGTATTTACCTATTTATTATATACTGCATGCTTCTACATTGTGTAACATTCAAAGTGCTCCATGTAAAACGTAATATGTATTACGTATATATTTGATATCTGTGCTCAGTTTTCGTAAGTTTGGTGTACATATTTTTTTAATTTGAGGAAGTACCACTTTGCCATTTGTATAAATTACCAGAGTGCTAAAAATTGAATTTATTTTAGTGATTGCCAGTGGGAGGGGGGTAGCTAAATATTCGAATTGACCTGTTTTATATAATAAAGATGTCTTTATTCCGGTATTGCGATGCTACTTGTAATTTGGACACAGCTGGCTGGAAAATCATCATTTTGAAAAATAATAGAAATTTACAATTACAAGGCAAGGCTGTCAGTTGATATATTGCGTAGAGGTACATGTAAGGCACAATGTGTTCATGAATAAAGTAGATTTTGCTCCAATATACATTTACAATATATGTTTCTCACTTTCTGAATGAATCTCTATAAATGGTTGCATTATTTTTGAAGTATTGTAAGTCTTTGAAAAGCAGCAAAAGCCATTACTTCCTATCATGAACTTAAAATCTTGAATCATGTAGGTATTCTGTACACACTCAATTTCATATTTATTTGGTGGTGTTGGTTTTTTTTTTAAGTGTACTGTATGAAATTTTATCCACCTGTTTTGTTGATTTCTGGAGGTCGTTGATGTTGAGGTCGTTGAGGTATAAGCTTTGTCTTCTGATTTTGTTTGGACGTTTTCAGTATGGGAGTACTTGTATAAGTAATTAATAATAGACCTGTATTCAATTAAAAGTGCAGAACATACTGCCATTCCCAGTATACTTTAATTTTTTATACCACCATCATTATAATCAAAATTTGTAATATAAAAATGTTGTTAAAACACAAGTGTGCCCCCCCCCCCTTTGGAATAATCCTGGATCCGCCCCTGGTTGTGATCATCATCCTCATCAAGTAACATCTTCAGTCTATTCAACATAAATGCAAGCACCAACATCATCATCAATACTATCATCATATCATCAATACTATCATCATCATCAACACTATCATCACCATCATTCTTTACATTGTTGAATATCAGAAAATACAGGCCCAATGAAAACTTGTTATGCAATTAAAAGCAAAGTTTATTTCATATTCCTCTTATTTACAAGCAATTTTAGGCCATCCATCTCAACAAAATTTCATTACTTCCATTGTGTACTAGCTGGTGCGCAACAGACTTCATACATGTACATAGCTTGAGGTTGCAATTGGA
Source organism: Lytechinus pictus (assembly GCF_037042905.1). Lineage (NCBI taxonomy): Eukaryota > Metazoa > Echinodermata > Echinoidea > Temnopleuroida > Toxopneustidae > Lytechinus > Lytechinus pictus. Next base: position 10,936,813 of record NC_087262.1, on the reverse strand, counting down.
ACCAATGATATATACTTGATATCAAACGAAGCAGTGTAATTCAACATCACTTATTTGATTTCTTTCAAGTGACTCTGGCATACTGTGCTCTAGAAAGTAATCATTGTATAATTATAAGATCTAAAATACATGCATTAGCTCTTGAAATATGTCATTCTCGTACACGTCAACTGTGTTAATTTCATCCGACCAACTTGATGAAGTAAAATATTATTTATCTCTGCAAAATGAATTAAGATTGCCGATATGACGATATGTTTTTAAGTTACTTTTACTTCATTTCTTACATTTTCTAAAGAAGATATTAACCTTCAATTTACTTGAAACGAGATTTCTGTTCAATGTGGTATTTTTTTTAAATACAAGAGGTTGGCATATATGCATCATACAGTGATTTTCAATTTGTAAAACTTATGTAAGCCTTTATTCACGGTACATATATAAAACGGTCCTGTGCCTTTCTCTTGTGCATCACATGTATAATATATTGCTCGTAACAGAAAGATTATGAACACAAATGTATGCATTCTTTTTATGTGGTATGTATTTAACAAGGGTTGTGAATATTTCTTCCAAAAGGTACAAATATATCTTATCCGAAGGGAAAAACAAACGAAAATGTGTTCCTTTTTATTATTTCAACATCTTAACCTGTTGGCGATTGAGTGATTTTGATGTAACACATACATGTAGACTCCAGCCTGTGTATGTGTTAGCTCAGTCTCAGACGGGTTAAGTGGAAGTATGTGTGAGCATTATGAATTTTGAGCTTTTCAAGATGAGGAGTGAAAGTTGTCATGATGAAAGAGAAGGTTAAGGTTGTTCAGATGAATTTTTTTTAGTATAAAAAAAAACGCCTTGGCAGTAATTTTCATTTTGGGGTCCAATGACTTGTATACCACAAGTCATTACCATGGGATTGTCTTACCAAATTTGTACCAGCTTAATGATGCTACATAAAGCTAGGGTTATACCAAAACCGAATTCTGAATAATTTCGGACTGATTCTGCCCGAATATGGCCCGATTCGGAATGTATTCGTCTCTGATTCGGGGAGGCGAATGGGTCCCTCCCTATTTTCTGCAGACTCCACCGGAATAGTAGCCAGAATCTACCCGAATGTGGCCCGATTGCTCCGACAATTACAGCCGAATGACGACCTGAATGTTGACCCAATCAGAATGAATATGGCTGTATGCGCCAAGCTCAAACCATCACTCTCCTAATGCCTCCCCTAATCCAACCGAATGTCATGCGAGTACATCCCGAATGTGGCCCGAATGAAATTTCTTGTTGCCACATTCGGGAGTATTTTGGAGGGTATCCGGCTGGTTTTTAACATTTAAAATGAGCCAAATTCCTCCGCGAATGTTCCTGAATCCATCCCAAATTTTTTTCGCATTCGCAGAGGGAGAACAAAATACTTCCGACTCCGCCTGAATACGTGTACTTGGATGGATTCACAGCTGATTCGGTTCCGGTGTAACCCAGGCTTAAGATGGACATGTATAACGCTCGCATCAAACCGCCACACTGCAATCTGATTATCAAATAAACAATGATCATACAATTGACTGTCTGAATATAATCATGTCCCAAGCCCAATATAGTTCATTTAAAGTAAATCAAGAAAAAATGAAACGAGTAGTTTCACTAAACTGAGGATTTTTGACAGTTTTTCATTTCTGGCACTTCTAGGTAAAATGGCAGGATATTAATATACACCAGATGGGCTCAAGTACAAGTAACAATTTCCCATTTCACTCCATTTTGCCATGAGATGGACTTCCTCAATTCTTATAAGGAAATCAATAAAGTGTCCAGAGCGAGGATCTAACATCTGCCTCTGATGACAAGAATACAAACAAGCCGCAAATATGACATTTTTCGTCCTTATTAACAGAATTGCTTTTGAATCATAGATAATTCCAAATTACATCTAACAGTTTTACATCATTTTAAAGATTCAGGGATTACTTTGCTTTTTCTCTCCCATGAAAACATTTACACCTCAGATGCTGAACAAAAGAAGGTGTAAAATAAGCTAATCATTATACTCTTTAAATTGGCAATACGATAGAAATATACATATAACTTAAAAATATGCATTTTTCTAAGATAAATGTCATAATTTCAATTCCTGTAATGATTCATGTTTATTTTTTTTCTCAAAAGTTTGTAAGATTTTACAAAATAAATAACTGTTGCCAAGTTGAGGGAAAACCCCTTTGTAAAAGATGTTTACCTCTTTTCTGATAATCAAGCCTAGATTTAACCCTAGTCAAAATTAGAATTTTAGACCTCACTTCTATGGAAAGCATGGTCTCATAATACTTGTTCCATACTCATTGCAAAGATAATGTACCAATTAATTCATTAAAATTCATTTTATTTTCCCATTTTCCAATTTTTCTCATTTCATGACACAGCTACTAAAAAGTGTTTGACAACTTTTGCTGCTGGACTAGAATAATGTTTACTTGGTGATTGAGAAGACATCTGGCACTCCATAATAGTGTGGTCTAAGTCAACATGGGGTTAACTAAATCATGGCTATGAGAACACTGCCCTGTGGGTCAATAGATGTATATTAAAAAAAGTGAAATACTTGAAACAAATTTATATTTTTGTGCAGTTCATATATCCAACAGCGCACACATGCATAGATGTACTGATGAAGCTTAATCACAACAGACTGATATCCTTGAGGGATGAGAATGCCTGTGACGAAAGATTTTGTTTCTTCCAGCCAGAGTTTCAGGTTGGAACATCTCCAATCTTCTCCTCCAACTTCTTGAGTTGTTCATTCGAGACTTCGTCTTGTTCATCTTCGACCTGCAAATTGGCAATGAAATAATGTTATTTTCAGGTTGAACACAAAATTCTAATTCTGCTTGATATCATTATTAATCTTCTGGTACATGAATTAATAATTCCAGATAAAACGACTTGCTTCAGGGTATTAGTGCCATGGCAACCTAACCAAAATGTAATTTGAAACCATTCCTTGATTTTTTTTTTAATTGAAAATTCATATTTATGATACATGAAAGAGAATAATCATTGCTTCTTTATTCAATTCCATAAATTTTGAGGGGGAGTATGAATTATAAAACATTTTAAGTATTAGAATAAAAATGGAATGTAGCAAGAGTATGAATCTTACCGCTTCCACTGACAGGACCTCCGGTACATAGAACTGCAACATGTTCTGGACGCCATGTTTGAGGGTTACAATAGAGCTAGGGCAGCTAGTACAGGCTCCTTGAAGCTTCAGCTTGACGACACCATCGTCAAAACCCTGAAACGAGAAGGCAAGACAGAATAATACAAATAATGCACAGATGAGAGCTTGTTATTTTTTATGCAGCAAATGTATGGATATAAATACAATGGTGCAGTAAACAAAATGCAATTGCTTTACCTGCTTGCTACAAAGAGTCACAAATTTCAACCTGTGCATTATTTGTTACATGAAATGGGTTAGCAGTACAAATTTTAAGTATCAAAAATGCTGTATGCATCCCTAAAATTCAATAGATCTCAGAGAAGCAGTCACAATCTGCTTTCCTTCCAGATTTTGGCCCACGACCATTTCATTGAAAGAAAGAATTGTAACCATTATACCGTGGTGCTTCCATATTATTTTTGTCTTATGACTGCTATGCGGAACCTTTATTTGATGCTTCTGCACTTCCCCATTTCCAGTTCATTTTTCAATCTTTACCATTTTCATTTGCTGTTTTATTCTCAACTTTGCTTCTTCTTTCTTTTTCTTTTCTCCGTGAAATTTAATGAAAAAGAAAATATTAATTTCTCACCATGTAGACTATGTCCCCTCCATCTTCCTGTACAGTCGGTCTTATCCTCGTGTCAAGGAGTTCTTTGATCATCATCACCGTCTCATCGTCATCCTCTTGAATCTCTAAAGTAAGTCAAGGAAATATACGGGACACATTAATTTCTTGAGATCATCCTTCCCAACCACTCAATTCACTTCACTGGCTTCCTTTGACACAGAGAATTATGTGCAAATTACTCTTCATTGTCTACAAAAACACAGAATAAATAGGCCAAAGATTATTAAGTAACTGTTTGAATCTGTATACAAATAGTTAAACAATTCAATATAGCAGCAGTGCTGACTTTGAAACAATAGAATAATTATTCACAAAAAAACACTAATCATGATAATAAAATACAGTTCACTGACCGTAAATGACCTTTGACCTTGATCATGTGACCCAAGACTTGCGCAAGATGATCTGTAATACTTGATTACCCAAACATGTATGTCCACATTTCATGAACTGTATCCATGAACTTTCAAAGTTATGATTGCAAATCAAGAAATACCCCCAATCTAGGCGGAGGCTGCAGTTTTTGCCTTTGCCAGTCTGAAGCTGTTACACGAAATGTTGGCAATGCATCTGATTATAAATACAGTTCTTCTTGTTGTTTCTTTATCGACTATGATTTGATGCAGGTTAATCATTACGAAAAACTGCCACCGGACAGTCTTCGATAAAAAACAACAAGAACTAATGCGAGATTGAAGTGTATAGGTGGTGGCTGCTTTGCCACTGTGACAAGTCTTCCACATCAGACGTACTGCCGACTTTTTCGCGTAATAGCATCAAACTCGCAAAGGCAAATGAAAAACCTGCAGCCTCCAACTAGCTTATAGGCTAGGTCTATCTGAGGACCAACCTGTGTCTGCTGGTGCTGTTTCATCTGTAAGGATAGGAACTCCCGAGGCGAAGAAGTCCATGACGGTGGCGTAGATCTCTGGCTTTAATACCCTCCAGTCGACATTATCATCATCCATTTTAGTAACCGTGATGAAATCGGGTCCAAAGAAGACACCTTGTACGCCTTCTATCCTGAATAATTGCCTTCAGGGAAAGATAAAAAATATTATGATATATGGTGTTATTATTATTATTATTTATTCGGCATTTCAAACAACAAACAAAAACCATAGAATGATGACATTACAAAGTATGACAGAATTTTAAAAAGGACTCCCCCGCTGCAGTCCTGGAGTTGCCTGGAAGAAAAAAAGAAATATAAAATTCCTGTAACCCGCAAGTCATTCCTTCCAACTCCAGGTAAGGCAGCGAGGGATGTCTCTTACAAACATAAACATATTATGTACAAACATATAATTCAATAGAAAAAAATAAATAGCAAGTTCTAAGTTCATAGTCAATGATCTGCAAGATAAATATAAATATCCATCCATATGTCACTGATGTATATAAGTCAACAATATAGCAGATGAAAATAAATAGCAGATAATTGAACCGGTATTATATGAAAGTTGAGTTTGAGGGGGAAAAAAATCCAATATGAGTCAAACGGCAAGTTTAAAGTATGTTATATACAAAACAAAAAATTGAAGGAAATTTTTGTTTTTTATATACATTTTTATTTTAAACATTGCAATATTTCAAAAAATGTTACAGTTGTTTGTTTCATTTTACATGTACACAATTTTATTTCACTTTTAATTTTCTTTCTTCATTGTGCTTTTGGTAATTCTATTGAATTGAGTTCTGTATAATATGTATTCTTTATTGTCATGCCGTTTTATGTTTTTGTTCTTTTGCACTGCTCCTCTGTAATCCAGCCTAGTAGCTGGATAGGGCTTTTACCATCAATAAATGAATCAAATAACTAAACCACACTAGCCTGTATTATGTACTATTATAATAATATAACTGAAGCTTTTGTCTAGAATCTCGATAGACACATGTAATGAGATTCTTGTTCAACAGATGCTAAACTTAGCAGCACATTGGCATTCAGGAATTAAAATCTGTCTGTGACAGTTAATAATAATAATAGGCATTTATATAGCGCCATCTATCTAGAAATATTCTATTCCGAGGCGCGTTGTTATTATTATTATTACCTCGGCTTTAGCTCGAGCTGCCTTTCAGCGCTCATGCATTCAAGGAATTAATCCTGCCGGGTACCCATTCAGCTCACCTGGGTTGAGTGCAGCATAATGTAGATAAATTTCTTGCTGAAGGAAATTACGCCATGGCTGGGATTCGAACCCAAGACCCTCTGTTTCAAAGTCAGAAGACTAATCCACTGGGCCACGACGCTCCACGAAATTAAACCAGAGTTCAAAACATATAGGCCTGCAGTTTTGACACAGATGAAGTGTGCAATGATAAAGTATTTACCTGGCAAGCGGAGACCCATGGGCGTTCATAGCGCTGGGGAAGTCCTTGGTGCCCGTTCCCAATACCTCAACGCCCGGTAAGAACTTGAGACTGTTTGGGTTGGGTGTGTCTTGGGTCTGTATGAACATTGTACGGGCTGGGACAAGGAAGAAGATTATTCAAGATTTTGACATTATTCTGTTGGTCCATGGGTCCATGCATGCAGGCATACGTTGCAAACAGAGAAGTATGCAATCCAGTTTTAGAAAAAATGTAGATGATGAATGCAGATGGGAAATAGTCACGATTTGAAAGTAGATTGTAGTTTGAATTCTGATTATCAACATTTTAATTTTAAAATTAAGTATTTATCAATCACAATGAATAAAAAAAAAAATACTGTCACATATTATTTCAGCAGCTCCCCCCCCCCCATTCTCCACCTCCAACCCCTTTATATGGTCTTAATTTATCTCTCCAATCAATTGCTTTATCCAAAATTAACAATAAAGGATGAACTAATTCAACATTCAACAGAAAAACAAATCTGACAGTTATTATAATAATTATGCTTCTCAGGCCAATCAAAATAAAGATGTTTTGTCATATCTGACAACTTTTCAGACGAAAAATGTTGATGTAACACTCCCATAGACTATTCTGAATCAAGTGCTTTTCTCATCCAAAAAAGGGGATGCAGCGTAGCTCAGTCGGTTAGGGCGCCTGTTTCGGAAAGATAATAGATCTCAACGTGAGGGGTTTGAGTCCCACTCATGCTAAAACACGTCTAACAAAACTATGATGCTATAGCGTTGTGTGTAAGCATGCCTCACTGCTGAATTCAGTGCAGGTGTAAATGTAGTTGGAAAACACTCCGTCCATCGGAAAGAAGGCAGATGTTGGTCGCATGTATAGGAGAGTTACAACCCATGCACTTTAAAACCAAAACAATATTTGTCAAAGAGTAGGCTGTTCACCTGGTGACTGGTGTATTGCACCTGCCAGTCCCGGCAAAAATCTTCAGGTCAAGTCAATCTTGACATTCAATTGTCATAATAGTCAATATAATGATTGTGGGAATTAACAGAAAGACAAGACAAAGGTTAATCTGGGGTCCAGGTGTTTTTCAAAAAGATTGAGATGTGTATAAAAGTAAATGAAACTCACCATGTTGAACCTGGGGGTGTATGGCATACTTGTTTGCTGTATCTCTCAAAAGTTGCTCTCTACATGGCCCTGTTCTTGATGAAGCAGCTACCTGATTGGTCGATAGGACATGGTGGGCTCGAGATGAGGGTCTAAGGAAAAAATATGACAGAATGATTTCTTCTAGGAGTGAAGGGAGATATTAATGAGCAAGGGTCAACCTCAACTAAACTGTCGAACCAAAGACAGTGGGTTCGAGTCCATCCCAGGCGCATGACTGAAGCCAGTGCATTGTATGTAAGCGTCTCTCCCCTGTTCCATAGATGCAGGCTATGTTACAGTGGAAAACATCTGTCCCTCGGATAGGATGTTAAATGGAGGCCCCGTGTAGATGATAGTCGCCATCTTTGCATGTTTTAACCCACTGCACTATTTGTATAAGAGTAAGGGGAAACCCCTGTGTAGTGGTCCACCTGCACTCCTCCATCGGTTGTATCGGAAGGAGATACCTGCGGGTCGCAGGCATAGGTGATGCCAAACAAAAAATAATAATATTCATATTATATTTGATTAAATAAAACAAACATAACAAACATAATGCTGAGAAATTTAATACCAATTGTATTAAAAATAAGTAAATTAGGACATCTAAATTTTCACTTTATTTTGACTAAACAGTTCTGACCTTAATGCGCAACATGGGTAATATGGAAATGAGAACTTAATGATGTCACACATTCACTATTTGTTTTTTATTTCATTATAAGGGAGCTCATCATTAATTTACAATCAAAGCTTTAGTTAAAAAAGGCTAATTTTGAATGTTCAGTGAGGCAGCAAACCTAGTTGCACACTTTTACGACTTTTGACTTTCACTTTTATGAAGAAAAGAAAATCAAATATTTCATATTTCATGTAATAAATAAAATACAAAAGAAATAGTGAGTGGGTGATGCCATATAAATCACAACTTTCATTGTAGACATTACCAGAAAGACAATAGAAGATGCCATTGGTTCCCTCAAATGCATATGGATAATGTGCATACAGGTACACCATCAACTCTTGTGAAATTTAACATAATTTTCTTACTTCACATCTAACTTTCAGGATAAATTCATAATGCTTGTTTCATTTTTTCTCTATTCGTTCATTTTTTCTAATTTTCAATAAGCCAATTTGAGCTTTTTATTACCCCCCACTGATATGTATTAAATATTGAACTATATTGATTTGTACTATTGGTTTTTTTTTATTGAATTGAATTGAATGCACCTTTTTCTTAATAGAACCAAAGATTGTTCAATCTTTGATTAAAGTGCTGGGATGCTTGGGAGATTAATTTTCTTCTTTGTTTACATTTTCTGCTTTAAGAGATTTGTTAGCAGCAATTCAAAATGTGACTGACAAACACATTTGCTCTCCGTAGGGGTGGGGTTATTAATTTAAGAAAAGTGCAAAAATATTTGGCATAAATACCCCAGCCGCAGAGGTTCGAGCCCTGGTCACGTCTTTCGGCACCCACGGCTACATCTCAGCCGCCGACTACAGATTAATTGAAGGCACGGCGCATTCTACAAATAACGTTAATTTACGAAAAATTAATACGAGGACTTACAGAATAAAGTCCTCCTACGAAACTTACGAAACGATGTGAAGTCAATTCCTCATAATTTGATGAATATCCCTCAAAATGCGTCATTTAAGCGTTGATTTTTCTTCTCGTTGACAAAATACGAAAGCTACCTTTCTAGCTCTCAAATTTTTCGTCTAATGAGCGAAAGAGGGCGTGCGATTTATCTTCATATCAAAGACACTACAATTGAAAGACTAGACACAGAAATTATCTTACACGTAAATTGATGCAAAGCGTTACGCGAAGTCGGCATAGTTTTCAATCTTTTTACTGTAAAGACTTTGGTGGAACGTTAATTGACAAACGATCGGTAGCACTTGCGGGGCTTTGTTCAAGGTACATAGAATTTTCTATATTTTTTGTTTAATTTGTCATCGTTTTGAATATTTTCCAAAAAGTATTATCGTCAGCAAAAATAATAAAAAAGTACGTTTTTTAAGTTATTGCATTTATTGGAGGCTCTATTTTATCAAACAATTATTGGAATTGCGCATACAATTAATCATGAATCTAGTTTAAAAAACCACACAGCTGAATTAAGGTTGTGAACTGTATTAGCACCACCAACGACCTCCTTTTTATTTCCGTGGAAGAGACGTGCGAAGCCACTATCCAGGCGGAGGTAAGCGATTTTGCTCTTTTTTGTGTCCTTTTAAATTAAAAAAATATGTTAAAAATTGAAAATGGAACGCTTTATACCATAAAAAGCCCTGGTGAGTAGCGGAATGGGTTTCGGCTAACATCATTCACGTTATGAAGGGATGTTAACGACAACTCTAAAATCCACTACAAAAACACGATGGTTGTGCGAGGTTCGTATAGAATATACTAACCTCGCAATAGTGTGTGAGTGGTCTTTCGGATGGTGACATTAAAGGTCGGTCCTAGACGTAAATAATCATATCTGATTGATACACGTCTGACAAAACTCAAAAATACACATACACCCCCCCCCCCCCCCACCTCCACACAAACAAATACACCACAAGGCAGTAATGAGAGGCAGCTCACTCCGGAGACAACAAGAGCTTTTTTATCGTGCTTTCTGACTCCGGAGACAAAAAAGATCTGGGGGACAAAATTTCTTACATAAGCTTAGTCTCGACACTGGGTCTGAAGTTCCATACGCGCTCGAGTTGGCTCATGATCAAAATCTTCCAGCGCGTGCGCATGGGGCTATACTTTCTTATTATCCTCGATCTCCCTCTCTCTCCCTCAAATCTCTCTCATTTGCTTTTTCGCTTTTCGAGTGTTGGCTTGGACTAAATAAAGAAAAACTATTGGAAACTGGTTTGTTTGACTCTGCTCTTTCTTTTTCTAGAACGTTGTTATCATTGATGGGATAACTGACTAACAATAAAATTTGTGTAGGGCCTATATGAGGAAAATGCCTCACACTTTGTCAAATCATTCTTGAACTCCAACATTCAACAAACTAAATGAATATCAATAATCCCTGCAGCTCGATACGCAGCTTTCACAAACTAATTACTTTCCCAAAAATGATATCTACATGATACTATATGTATATTACAAGTGTGCAGGAATGCCTAATTCAATAGACATGTAAATTTCATGGCTCATTATGTACGCGTACCCAGCGTGTGCCGTGTGCTTGTTAATTTCTCACACCTGTTGATTGACAGAAAGCCGAATTTGCATCTGTCTTCTGAAAGTTGATAGAATCAAAATCGTCCTAAATTTATTTAGTCAGTGGTCGACAATCAGATTGATGATCTTCCCAATTAAAGTTCTGTCTTATTTTGCCGCAGCAAAGTGGGAATATATAAAGGCCTCTCATGAATGACTGACTTAACTGACGAAATCTGAATAAAATGATCGGCCAATTTATTTAGTCAGTGTCACAAATTTTGTTAATCTCTCTTAAATGTTACAAAGGAAAAAAAAATCTAATTATAAAATAACCCTGTCATATATCAATCTTACATTTTATTTAGTCAGCGATAATTCAGCCATGCAGGTTTACATTTTTTACTCCACTGTTTTCAAAGAAATTTCACTGTCATTTAAGTAACACATCGTTTGTCTCCGCTTCACTCTGCAACTTTTTACTATCCACAAAATAAGTCACAGTATCAACTGTCTATAAATATATTTTTCGTTCTTTTTTGCTCCACTTTTCCAACAAAATTACGCACGGTAATTAACTGTATCATCAACCCCCTTTTTTTTTTCCTTCTCTTCAAAACCACTCTGCCACTTTTAGACGGTAGGCTATCCACTAAATAAATCAATTCAAACTGTCTATATCTTTATCATCCTTTTTTACTCCACTTTTTTAACGATATACGCACGGTAATTAACCTGTATATTCCATCAACCCCTCTTTTCCCTTCTCTTCAAAACCACTCTGCCACTTTTAGACAGTAGGCTATCCACAAAATAAGTCACAGTATCAACTGCCTATATATTTTTCGTTCTTTTTTACTCCACTTTTCCAACAAAATTACGCACGGTAATTAACTGTATCATCAACCCCCTTTTTTTTTTCCTTCTCTTCAAAACCACTCTGCCACTTTTAGACGGTAGGCTATCCACTAAATAAATCAATTCAAACTGTCTATATCTTTATCCTCCTTTTTTACTCCACTTTTTTAACGATATACGCACGGTAATTAACCTGTATATTCCATCAAACCCTCTTTTCCCTTCTCTTCAAAACCACTCTGCCACTTTTAGAGAGTAGGCTATCCACTAAATAAATCAATTCAAACTGTCTATATCTTTATCCTCCTGTTTTACTCCACTTTTTTAACGATATACGCACGATAATTAACCTGTATATTCCATCGACCCCTCTTTTCCCTTCTCTTCAAAACCACTCTGCCACTTTTAGACAGTAGGCTATCCACTAAATAAATCAATTCAAACTGTCTATATCTTTATCCTCCTTTTTTACTCCACTTTTTTAACGATACGCACGGTAATTAACCTGTACATTCCATCAACCCCTCTTTTCCCTTCTCTTCAAAACCACTCTGCCACTTTTAGACAGTAGGCTATCCACTAAATAAATCAATTCAAACTGTCTATATCTTTATCCTCCTTTTTGACTCCACTTTTTTAACGATACGCACGGTAATTAACCTGTATATTCCATCAACCCCTCTTTTCCCTTCTCTTCAAAACCACTCTGCCACTTTTAGACAGTTAGCTATCCATCCAATACAATTTCAACAAGCTTATTATTTATCTTCCTTTTTTACTCCAGCGCGTGTTATCGCGTTGCCAAAACCCATAGACGGAGCCAAAAAGAACGATAAGATTAAGATTCTAGCCCGGGTTTTATCCTCCTTTTTGGCTCCGTCAATGGGTTTTGGCAACGCGATAACACGCGCTGGAGTAAAAAAGGAAGATAAAGTAATAGTACGCTGAAAATTATTGTGTGTCACTGTGTATGATATCATATCATCTAGGATGATCCATTATGATTTGGGGGTGTGATGATGCGAGAGTTATCATGCAACGTCGTGTCAACGGAGAAATTGTCCCACGTGCGAGAGTCTTGTCTATGAGAGAGCTAGCTGAGTGAGCTCGCATTGAACGAAATAAATCTATTGAAAATCAACGAGGCGTAGTCGTGCTCAGTGAAATTCAGGTACTGTATACTTTATGGCTCCGGAGTCAGCATTCACGATATGGCCGCTTTGTCTTTCAGTTACTTTCACGCAGGGCCGGCGCAGCTCGAAAGGGAATTCTAAAGTCACAAACTCCGACAACAACGTATGGGACTGTAGCCGAAGTGGAGGGCATATTCCGTGATCTGTTTGTAGCTACAAAATCGAATTACATAGCAAGAATAGACTCTTATTTCAACTATACCTGATATAAGGTGCTAAAACTGCATTGAACCTGACGATTTTAGAAAGAGGTCGCTGAAAAGACATTTTATCTGCATTTGTGTGTGTCCCTGGCAAGGCAAAATCGACGAGATTACGCAATCAACAACGATAACAGTCTCTTGTTGACGTCATGACAAGATCAAGGTTGAACATGAGTCACCCAAAACTTTTCTTGAAAACATTCTTACTAGCTGTTTCGTTGAATCCGAATGGTACAAGCATATGCATTTCCAATATCCTTAGACTCTGATAAGTTTAAGTTCAGGTAAGACGCTGGACCCAATAGTTCCTTCCAGGACAAAATGAAAAAGATGAAGGAAAATAGAGATTGAAGTACATGATAAAAGTTTTCAAAATATAGCTACTTTCATGTTAAATGACTCGGCGCTCGCAGATTCTTATAGCCATCTTGCCCTATAGGCCTAACCCATGTTCTGCCCCTCATTTTTATTTAATTATTCATTCATTCATTTATCTATTTATTTATTTATTCATTTATTTACTTATTTATTCATTCATTTTTATTCATTTATTTGTTTATTTATTTACTTATCTATTTATTTATTTATTTTTGCTGATTATAAGCCACATATGCATGCAGGATGTCAAATTATTATAATATTTGTGAGATCGCATAGGGCATAAAGATTAACTGAAAATGAAAATGCACATAAGCCTATAATCCAGTTTCAGAAAGATCATAAAAATAGTATTTTCAGTAACAAACATGAAAACTTTTTTTCCATTTTCATTTCATTTTCATTTCATTTTCATTTCATTTATTTCATTTTCAACAAAATATAATGTATGTTTGATTTGTATTTGTTTATAATGTTAATGATGGAAATGAAAATAAAAATTTGAAGTTGAAAAAAATAAACCAAGTAAATACAATCGTAAGAGGTCAATGCCATAAACAATATACCAAGGTCAGTAAATCAACATGTTCTCATTTTTAGTCTGGTCTGTTAGCGGAATTATGTGGACACGGTGGACAAAAGCATGATTTTTTCTCCAGACCTTTGTTTATGTATGAGAATTAAAAATGGGGTATGCTCCAAAAAATCTGGCTGCAGGAACAGTGAAAAAATGGGTGAAAATGTCAGAATTTATGAGTTTAGATTGGTCTGATATATAGACTAGCGCTAGTGCAAAACTCAATAGCAGTGCATTATTTTGCATTGGTTTAGTTCTTGAATTCAGACCCTTTTTGAACAGATATTCTGTTTGTCCTCACATCTCAATGCACTAAATATCTGAATGCAGATGCTAAACAAGCCGAAGGGTGGTGATGGAGGGGGTTGAATGTTGGTGTGTATGTACATATTTTGGTCTTGGGGTAAAGATGTGCAAGACACATTTTTTTGCATGTGTTGGAAATTGTGTTGCCATGGTAACAGTGTATTATGGCAAAAATAAGGTACAAATCTTGCAGTTAGAACTACTTCCTCTGTTGTCACCCGATTCTCATGAAATTTGGCACACACATTGGTCTTGAGGTGAAGATGTCTATACACATTTTGTGTGTCTTTCAAAAATTGTGTTGCCATGGTAACAACATATTATATGGCAAAATTTAGGTAAAAACCTTGCAATTTGAACAACTTCATCAGTTTTGAACCATTTCTCATGAAATTTGGCACACACATTGGTATTAGAGTAAAGATGTACAAGGCACTTTTTGTATGTGTTTCATAAATTGTGTTGCCATGGTAACAACATATTATATGGCAAAATTTAGGTAAAAACCTTGCAATTTGAACAACTTCATCAGTTTTGAACCATTTCTCATGAAATTTGGCTCATACATTTACTTTGAGGTAAAGATGTGCAAGAACCATTTTATGTGTGCATTTGTCAGAGTATATTGCCATGGTAACCACATATGATAGCCAGAAATGCAGGAAAACTCATTGTGGATCAAACAACTTCCCCTTTTTTTAGTCAGTGCTCATAAAAGTTGGAAGAAATATTCATCTTTGGGTAAAGATTCATATTAAATTCTAAACTGCATTAAAATATATGAGTGTGGGGGTATTAATCACCTTCAGTAATATTTCTAGGTTTTGGGGGAGGAGCGGGATTGGTCCTTAAAATCTGACCTCAAAATAAAGGTTAAAGGCGGTGTCCATTAACACTCTTGAAATAAGCATCCCCTCAAGGGCATAGTACACTGGGTGAATGTGAAACTTTCCGCTCTGGCAAAGGAGTTCCAACACTGGCAAGCAAAACAAAATGTGTACCCCTTCTACTTTCAACGGCTGATTTTCCAAACCTTAGTTCCACCTTCCCAAGATGTGCACCCCTCCCCATACCACTTCTATCTCCCTATGCTCAACCAGTCTACGCCTTTGCCCCTCAGGGGTCTTTGTATTTTAAAGCGAGACATTACTCCCTTTTTGGGGGGGGGGGTGTCTTTAGAAAATGACCTCATAAAAGTAAAAGTTAAAGGATTATGACTAAGAACTTAACCCCCCCCCCCCGCAAACAAATGGGGCTGATATATTTTTTTAGCAGAAAAATGCCCCCCCCCCCATTAAAAGGTAAGAAGATTCATTTGCACTTCAGAGTTCAGACCATTCATTTGATGTTTAATGCATTCTGCTTTGGTAAAAAATTGTTTACAGTAGCCAATTAATCATTGTTTATTTATATTCTCATACTCAGTCTTTTATTCATATTCCATTCCTACTCTTTCTTTTTAACTATATCACATCACTCTTGATTTTGAGCTTCACCATACCATCTTATGTTTCCTCTCTCCTTTTTTTACCCTCTCTTCTCTCCAAGTATATTTTTTCTGACATATTATAAAGTGAACATTTAATCATGCAACTAATTATAGAAATATATATATATATATACAAAAATCTCTGCACTTGTTTTAGAAATTCACTTGCAAATCCATGACTCAATAGCATACCATATCAAAAATATGCATATGTGCACAATAATTTTTTGCCTTCAATTTTATTTCATTTAATTTTTTCAGTATAATTGTCAAAAAATGAATATTATGTTTCAGTAGCAAAATTGTTGGATGCAAGATCTGACTGTCACAAAAAATGCAAATAATTTTGCATTGGAGTAAGGACGAACGTATTCACTGTTCATTGAGCAAATGATGACTTTTATTTCTCTACATATATTCTAGTCATATCCCTTTCAGATGGTGGTAACTGCAGGAATGGGAAAACTCAGTGATATAACTAAAATTTTCACAGATGATTTTCGGAAAACAACTAAATCCATTTTTTTTCAAGCAACAGTTATTCCATTCTGAATGCTGCAACTATGAATTTGATGCACCTTTACCGAAATATAATATCATGACAGCCATTTCTTCAATTCTTTAAACTAGACATTAAATATAGCTAATAGTATTATTTAGGACAGAGTGTAGCCAAAATAGAGTTAAGAAGATTATGAAGAAAAGAATAAATGTCATGGTATTATATTTCAGTGTAGGTGTAAGCATTCAAAATGGAATAGTTGTTGCTAGATAATAATGGATTAAAATAGCAAAAAAAATGTACTTAGAGAGGAAGAAAAAGAGGGGGGGGGGAACAAAACAAGAAGGTATGGTAAAGCTCTAAAGTGCAAAAAGTGCAAAAAGTGCAAAAAGTGCAAAAAGTGCAAAAAGTGCAAAAAGTGATGTAAGAAAGTCAGAGTAAACACTGAAATGAACAAAGACTGAGTAGAAGGAGATAAATAAAACGTTGATTAATTGGGCACCGGAAATTATCTTTTATCAAACCAGAATGTTTTAGGCTTTAAATTAATACGCTGAAGTGTAAAGGATTTTTCTTCCCCCCCTTTTTTTTTGGGGGGGGGGGGTCAGTTCCTAGTTGTAATTATTTCCTTTTACTCTTTATGTGGCAATTTTCTAAAGGCCCCCCCCCCCCCCCAAAAAAAAAAAAAAAATGGAAGGGGTGCTTTCTTTAAGAGTGTTTAAGTTCCTAATGGCCATGTCCTTTAACCTTCTATATTTTTATGTTGTCAGTTTTTAAGGACCTCCTCCGCCCCCCCCCCAAAAAAAAGAACCTATAAATATTATTGAAGGTAATTAATACCATGAATACCCTGCGCTATTTTATGATGTTAAAGGGGAATCCAAACCAAATAAACACTTGTTTTTATGAGGAAAAGAAAAAATCAGACAATAGGTCAAAGTTTGAATATCGGACAAACCATAAGAAAGTTGTGAATATATAAAAGTTGTAAACATTGGTAATCACATTATACCCATGAAGACTTCAAATTGGCTGCACATGTGATGTCATAATGATGTAAGGGAAGGACCACTCTTCCATGTACAGAAATAATTAATTGACTAAAATGTCTTTTTCAAAAGTTTTACTTTTACTTTGTAAATTGTATCTTTTTTTCATGAGGACATAAAGCATTATACTAACAGGTTTATATTACGGCCCCAATGAAATTTAGGAGAAAACCAAAAATCAAAGTACAAGGCCAATGGGAAAGTTGTCCTTGCGGCCTCACCCCTTGTCATAATTTACTTACCCATTATCAATTTGAAATCTACATACTAGTAGCCTTTAATAGGGATCTTAATTTTAAAGCAGCCATAACTTTATTTTGCTTGTCCGATTGCTTTCAAACTTTCACCATTCTTATTTTTCTCCTTTTCCACACAACATTTTATGACCAAGGCTGGATTCCCCTTTAACACTGAATGTGAATCTTTACCCAAAATGAATATTTGTGTAAACTTTTCTGAGCACAGGCTGAAAACTGAGAAGTAGATTGATCCACAATTTATGAGTTTTCCCTGCATTTCTGGCTATATGTGGTTATCGAGGCAATGCACTCTCTGACAAATGAAAAAAAAAGGTTCTTGCACATCTTTATCTCAGGGCCAATGTGTGAGCCATATCATGCATGAGAATTGGTTTGAAACTGATGAAGTAGTTCAAATTGCAAGGTTTTTACCTAAATTTTGCCATATAATATGTTGTTACCATGGCAACACAATTTCTGAAACAATCACAAAAAGTGCCTTGTACATCTTTACTTTAATACCAACGTGTGTGCCAAATTTCATGAGCATTGATTTAAAACTGATGAAGCAGTTTGAATTGTAAGGTTTTTTCCCCAATTTTCACCAAATGTTATGTTGTTACCATGGCAACAAAATTTCCGAAAGACACACAAAATGTGTCTTAGACATCTTCACCTCAAGACCAATGTGTGTGCCAAATTTCATGAGAATCGGATGAAAACAGAGGAAGTAGTTCTAACTGCAAGATTTGTAACCTTATTTTGCCATAATACACTGTTACCATGGCAACACATGCAAAAAATGTGTCTTGCACATCTTTACACCAAGACCAAAATATGTACATACACACCAACATTCAACCCCCTCCACTGCCACCCTTCGGCTTGTTTAGCATCTGCATTCAGATATTTAGTGCATTGAGATGTGAGGACAAACAAAATATCTGTTCAAAAAGGGTCTGAATTCAAGAACTAAACCAATGCAAAATAATGCACTGCTATTGAGTTTTGCACTAGCGCTAGTCTATATATCAGACCAATCTAAACTCATAAATTCTGACATTTTCACCCATTTTTCACTGTTCCTGCAGCCAGATTTTTTGGAGCATACCCCATTTTTAATTCTCATACATAAACAAAGGTCTGGAGAAAAAATCATGCTTTTGTCCACTGTGTCCACAAGTAGGGTGTTTTTTACGCTAACAGACCGGACTATTTTACGAAACGTGTCATGAAAAGTAAAAGGTAAACTATTGATACTATATTGGTCCATAAACTTACCTAATTGAAATGAATATAAATCTTTGTTTTTCAACATTTTGTTTTCGAAAAATGGAGGATCAGTGTATGGGAGCGCTTCTCTTGCAGTATACAAAAATATTTTCTATCAATTTGATGGGCATTACCCCCAAACTAATTCAAGTGGCAAAAGAATTGGTTGCATAAATTAGCATAATTGTTTCATCAAGGTTCTATCCTAGCCGCTAATAAACTGTATTTATGATATTTCCAAGAGGTCTCCTATTTCGGTAAGAAAAATAATTGGTTTTCAAACTAATAAATGATCGCAGTGCATTTTCAAAGTCATATCTTTATCATTTTTTTCACCCCCTCTCTTCTGATGTTAAAAAAATTTTCTTCCCCCCCCCCTCTCTTAATCTCTCTGTCACTCTCTCTCCCTCTCTATATAACTATAATACTCTCCCCCCTCTCTCTCTCCCCCTCCCCTTCTCTCTCTCTCTCTCTCTCTCCCTCTCTCTCTCTCTCTCTCTCTCTCTCTCTCTCTCTCTCTCTCTCTCTCTCCCAGTCTCATATCCCTCTTCCTTATTTCCCATGTTATTTGACATAAAATGGGTTTAAAAAAAATTTGAATGGTTTAATTGTTACCGTATAATAAATAGGTATTGTTCGGAAGTTCTGACCACTGACCTCCCCAATAAATTAGTGGGGGGATCCCGGGGGGATCACTGGTTCTGACCCCGGGATCTGACACCTAAACAGCGCCCCCCCCCCCCCCCATTCTCCTCCAGCATCCCGGAACAACGACAGAACAACTCACCCGAGAAGGAAGAATGATCGATGATCATTGCCACAGTGACGATACTTTTTTTGCATCCGGGTTGACTCGATTTCGTTGCACGTTGTCCCCCTTTCGTCATGGTGACATCATAGGCCTACAGATATACCTTTCAACCCGAATCGCTCAATTCTATTTGCCAATTTCTTTATCATATTTGATTTGCTTTAAGAATTCTTATTTCACTAAACAATTCCTTATTATTAAAAGTAGCATATATCACGTACCACAACCATGAAATAGGCAGTTAAACAAAATCTTCAGTTGATAGGAATATGAGTAGGTCATGAATGTTTAATATTGGAAAGATATATTTTCCCCGAACTTTCCCGGAAAAAATCATGTCGTAAACCTTTCGGGTTTTGTATCCTGGTTCCTTCTCGGAAATATTAAAGATTTATCGATGACATTTAACGACATATATGCATTATCGCAGGCATTTTGGCAACAGATTTATAGGTCTATACAGAGGCCCATACGAGCACTCAAAATAACGATTACATAATCATGACTTGTATATACCGTTATTAAACTGCGATGATATAAGAAAAAAGTATCCTGTTTAAATAACTATTTGGAATATATCGTGGAATATATACTGTGGATGTATGGCGAAATATATATTGGAATATACCGTGGAATATTACTGTGGAATATATAGCGAAATATATATACCGTGGAATATATACTGAGGAATATATCACGAAATATATATTGGAATATACCGTGGAACATATAGTGGAATATAAATCATCAAGGAAGTTAGACCAATATATTCCAAAATAATATTAAGGTAAGATTAACCTATTATAATTATTTTTGCCAATTTTGTTCAATTTCATCTTCGCCATTCTTCGTCATCATTACTCCTCATCATCATCATCATCATCATCGTCACCAAGATCATCATCACCATCATTATCATCATTACCATCATCATCATCATCATCATCATCATCATCATCATCATCATCATCATCATCATCATCATCACATCATCATAATTATCACCATGACCACCATCATCAATCATCATCATTGTTATCATCATAATCACAGAGTCCATGAAATATGATGTTACATTTCTAGTTCACATGAAAAATGTGAAATGCTTTCATAAATATTGTCATGACCAAGTCTACGTTTTTATTAATACAAGACACAAAAAGTCCGTCACGCTAACAACAAGTTATTTTAAAATTCAAACAATAGTCAAAACTTTTTGAAATTGTTTTAATTTTTTAACAACTTGTTTAAAAATGTAAAGAATTTGTTTAAAACTTTAAAATTAGTAAGAGTTATTGACTTAAAAAACCCGTCTTTAAAATTTGAACCGGCGGTTTTACAGTGTGATGGAAGCTTACTGAGATACAAAACATGTAGCGTTCGGTATAAATTATTCATCAATAATTATTCAAAACGATAATTTTCGAGTAAAAAGTCTGTATCATACTTATTTATTGGCATGGCCCATGACGTCGGTATTATTCTCCATAACATTTAGTCCGTTCTTATCAATGCATATGACGTTGCCGGAATATAGCAAAGTTTAGAAATGTGTACTATTCCTATTTTTACCACAACAGTACATAATCCTCATATACTAGAACACTTGAAACGGCCTCCCCAAGAGGGGGAGAGGCAGAAAGATGAATTGAGGATCGGGGGAGAGGGAGAGAGAAAGAGGGAGAGAGAGGGGGAGAGAGAGGGAGAGAAGGGGGAGAGGGGGAGAAAGAAGGGGGACTCAGGGACTCAGAGGCCCTCAGAGGTTGAAATACATTTGGACAGTACAAAGATAAAAGATACTCAGAAGCGGATCTAGAGGGGGGGGGGTTGGGGGGGTTGCAACCCCCCCCCCAAAAAAAAAAAAATCCGGGGACCATTTTTTAAAATCTTATCTTTTTTTTAAACTTGTAATTTTATTTTATTCTATTTCTATGTATTTATTTTTCAAAAATTTTCCCTACTGTGGGAGGGGGGACACCCCCCTCCCACACCCTCCCCCCTCTCTCGCTCCGCTCGCTTGGACTCGGTCGCTACGCTCCCTCGCATACCACCCCAACCCCCCCCCCTTTATAAAAAGCTGGATCCGCCCCTGATACTATATGCAATATAGCTAACTATAGATGTCCATGCCTGCATTTGATTTTCCAATAATTGTGTTTGATCTCATCAGATAGCTTATACCAAAGTACAATGTATAAAAACAATATACCAATATAGCAGTATAAGCCTTATGCATATTCATAAATGACATATCTTGCATTATATGCGTATTGTTTTAATTTATATCAATTTAATGAGACTGACAAAATAGCCTCATCGATAAGGAAATATATCACATTCCAGACAATTTGAAAAGATGATCCTTTGAGAAGAAAAATGTTTTATACTTCCATTCGGCGATCGCTTAATTTGTGAATTTCCATATTGGCAACTATATCACGACTAAGGGGGAAGCCCCGCTGAACATTTCGCAATCGCATTTTTTGTGGATATAGTGCATGGTTAACCCTTTTCATGTCAAATAACAGATCTCTATGGTGCGTTTTGTACCATCGAAAATTGATCGAAATACAGATATCTTCATGTCTCTTGTATAAAAACAGTTATTCCAATCTAATGCCAAATACTAGATTTTTTTAACAGTTATTATTTCGAAATATTCCTGGAAATTTTGGCGGTTTCAGTTGAAGTTTTGAAATGGCGAAATAGCATTCCCGTTACGTGGTCATTGAACCGGGTTCGCTTTGTTAGTATAATCAGATATTGCGAAATTCTTCGGGAATACACTTTCCATTTCACATAGGAACCACTGCATCACAGGGTTAATTTTGGATTTCATTCATTTTAAGGAAAGTACACTGACAATGCAACAAAACATCCTCATGCAAGCAATGATTCGGGTAAGAAATATTTGCGTTAATGCTCATGATCATGCATGTGAATTTTTACTCCCGAAATTTGTGATAGAAACTTTGCCCTGTCGTGCCTGCATGCATGTGTAGGCCTATTGGCCAAATTCGAAAATCATTCCAAACATTTTCCTTTCATATTTTGTCGTAATCGTATGGTTAATCATTTGAGATTTTTTAAATCTGGAACATTCATTTATTGATGTCACGATTGATATAAAATAACAGGACAAATCATGTTAATGATCGAAATGATATATACTCAAAGTCAAGCCTCGTCATAATGGCCTACCCTATAAATATTTTCAAAATTAATTGTATTTTAGTTAACATAAAAAAATGATTACCTAATTTTGGTTTGCGATGACGATTGGCTCACTATACGTTTGCCACTATAATCAGTGCCCGTATCGTACAGACATAATTGATATACTTCTGAGGGGCATGATCACTCTTCCTAGCTTTGAAATGCTATCATGTTTACATAAATGTTACTTGGGCACCCTTTAATCTTTTTTCTGAGTGAAGAAGAACATTAAGATTCTTTTAGTTATTTTCACGTATTTTTTCAATACTCACTGCACGGGAAGAAAAAGAATCAGTTTTACAATTGGTTGAAACTTTCATATCACAAATCCTTCATCAAATCAGATCATTTAAAAATATCTTTAAAATATGATAAATTTCGTAAACATGGTAAAGATATGACGTGTCATACTCTGAATCAGCAATGAATGGGTTTTAAAGTTAGATCTTCGCAACGTAATCGGGACCAAGGCTTACAAATTAACCTGCAAAATCTCCGGCGACCGTTTATTGAAGTCACAACCGTTTGACATTAGACAAGTCGCAGTTTATTCTGTATTTAATTAATTTATTTATCATGATTCTTTTTAGAAAAATGTGTTGCACCTATCCAGAAGTAGATTTTCGATAGAGACTGATGATAATTAAGGATATGACGCGCAATCTATATCCGGTCAAACGAGATTTTAGCTTATACATTTTTTTTTAATGTCAGTATCACTGTTTTGAACGTTCTGATCTACACTCGTTTTTAACATAGGTATAACATGACATTGATGTCAACATGCATGTTCGAGGTGGGCAGGTGGCGCTCTTCAAATTTTCCCTTGTTGGCGTGATCTCCATTATGTTCATGACTTTTTAAATAGAATATTCGAGAATAGTAACGTTTACGGGAAATGTTGTGATTTCATAAAATGTTCAAGGAATAAATGCTTTGTGTATATACAGAGCGCGGGGCCATGGTATTTTAATGGGGGTTGGGGGGGGGGGCAAGACGATCGACCCAATGTGACGTAATTTTTTTTCTAAAAAAATGGAAATATATAGGTCTATAGCCTTATAGGGATATTATATGTAGAGACATGGAGTTGACGCCCCTCCTTTTTTATATACACTAAATACTTATTTCTTCCATTTCTCCATCTTTTTCTATTTTTCTTTCACTACTTGAAAAATCATGATGGTCACCCCCTACCCCTTCACCGCTCCCGTTGTGTGGTAGAAGAATGCTGTACACTGAAAAAAAATCCGGTGTTGATTTAACACCAGCCCGGAATCTATATAATTACAGAGAAGTATTGAAACAACACCAGTTTGGAATCAAACCGATGTTGTTTTAATACTAATTGTTGTTGTATAAACACCTATCTGGTGTTAGGCTAATGCCGAAACGGGTGTTGTGTAACACTTCTCTGGTGTGGACATAAATAGATTCCGGGCTGGTGTTAAATCAACATCGGAGTTTTTGCAGTGTAGTGTTGAGAGTAACATAAAGTCAGTTTTATAATTTATTCATTATATTGTCTTGAACAAAATGCAGCATCCAAGGCCAGGAGTTTGGGAAAGTTCGGATACGTCAGGGGAACCTTTCATGAATTTTAACTCGATTGGCTCGGAAGCAACATTTTCTGAGTGTTCCATGTGGAAACTGTCGAATTATATTGGTTCTT